>NC_081557.1:109791521-109824740 GCF_022355385.1 Mustela nigripes
ACCCAGTAGTGCAATGGCAGGGTCATAGGGAAGCTCTATTTTTAATTTCTTGAGGAATCTCCACACTGTTCTCCAAAGAGGCTGCACCAACTTGCATTCCCATCAACAGTGTAAGAGGGTTCCCCTTTCTCCACATCCCCTCCAACACACGTTGTTTCCTGTCTTGCTAATTTTGGCCATTCTAACTGGTGTAAGGTGGTATCTTAATGTGGTTTTAATTTGAATCTCCCTGATGGCTCGTGATGATGAACATATTTTCATGTGTCTGATAGCCATTTGTATGTCTTCATTGGAGAAGTGTCCATTTTTTGATAAGATTATCTGTTTTGTGTGTGTTGAATTTGAGTTCTTTATAGATCCTGGATATCAACCTTTTGTCTGTACTGTCTCAACTCAACACTTCCCTGTTTTCTAATTCAGAAATATAAATTATCTGTATCAAACATCTTAACTGTGTGACCTTCCTGTTATCCTTTTTTGTCATTCTCTATCCCCTGTTATTTTGGGGAAAGTCTTTCAAACTTATTTTGTGTATCATAGAGTGAATTGTTCACAATGTAAACACTCCTATTTATTAGTTATAATGACATTCTAAAATGGTAAATGGCATTTTTGTGTTTCTTTAAACATCTTCCATACCACTTTGTTGTCTTCTCTTATTTTGCATCTTCTTTAAATAGATTTATTTTCATTTTATTGAGAGTACTAAGCAGATGCCACCCTAAATTTACTTTGATTCTTTATAACATTTTTTTAAAATTTCTTTTCTGTGTTCCTTATAACTTTTTTTGAAAGCATATATTCTATATCTATTCTATATCCACATAGTACTTTAAACCTAATCTAATCTTTTAATATTTTTTATGCTTTTTCTCCCTTAATTACTTATCATCCAATAAAGAAGAATCGATTCCATTGCAAATTGTTAAAGTGTTTATTGTAAACTTTAAATCAACGGACTGGTGATAGGAATATGCATTATGTGACATCAGATTTATATCTCGAGGGAATCAAGGAGGTGATTGGAGTTGTTCAAGATGCAGATAGGGGACGCTTTTCCTCTTAATCACTTATTCTACTCATTAAAATACTGTGTCGAATTCAACTTCATCCATCAGGATTTCTTTTGGTTGTGGAACACTGTGGGTAGTGTGATTCCATTTCTGGCACTACTTCTGACCCAGTCATCCAGGAAAGCCTCCACCAGGCTGGGAAAAATCCTCTAATGTAGGAGGGTGTCCTGTCACCAAAAGGACAGATTGCAATGCATACTCTTCATGAAATCCAGGCTTCTAATCAAAACCTGGATGAGAAAAATTACATTTCTATTTTCATTAAACTCTATCTAAAATTTAGAATGTTCTACAATTAACAGAGATGTAAGAAAACAAACCACAGTGATATTAGTTATCATGGCTGTGTCACCAATAGAAATTACACATCTTTACATCACATTGCAGTTGCTACATAAATCCCTCAATATCCTATATATATGTTTCTAGTTTGAGATTTTGGTGGCTATTAATCCATTGTTGGGTCTTGTAATTTAGGGTTTAAAAAAGAAGCATATATGTATCTATATAATCAATAAATTTATAAAATTTGACAACTATATCTTAACATAATTGGCTTTTTTAAAGTCCTAATCATTTATTAATGAATTTAAAAACATTCAGAGAAAGGGTTTATAGGCTTTCTCAGATTTCCAAAATGATCTGTGGCACATATAAGGTTAAGTTCCCTGCTCTTTAGTATGCCATACATAACCATGGGCTTGCAAGCTTCCTTGATTAAAACCATCTTTTTTGTAAAATTTATACAGAAAAACATATAAATAGATATATTACATGTATTATTTGTTTACATTTATAATATATATACATATATGTGTGTGTAGTATATATGCATATACTATATATATATAGTTATAGTTATAGTTTTATAGTTATAAAATGAGCATATAAGCATTCATACACTACAGTCTGGGCCAAAAAACAGAGCATAGCTAGCAGCCCAGGCATCTTATCCCTTGGCTCCACTCATGTCCTAATGTCCTCTCTCTCTCTAAGGGTTAATCATTAATGTGTCTTTTATTATAAACATTTTGTTACTTTTCTTCATGGTCTTCCTTTCCAAATAAACATTCTTAAGCAGTATGCTCTGTCTTTAAACTATATGTGTGTGAATGTATATGTATGTATGTGTATAACATATATATTACATCTAAAATATATAAATTATTGGTACTCATAGTCTTCTTTCCTCCATATCATGTTTTCAAGATTATCCATATTCCTATTTATAGCTAGAATTAGTTTATTTTTGCTATTGTGCATAATATCACAATTTTGTCATGTTTTGGTGTAATATTTTATTACGGTTTTGTATTATATATATGACATTTTCCTTTTTTTAACTGCTTTTATAGATTTTTCAGGGCAATTTTGAGAAAAAGTTTCTATAGATATTGTCATTCAACTCTAATTTAACTAGATCATACTGTTATGGAATATGTTATGGAATATATGTTATTGGAAACAAACTGTTTCCAGACTGGCTGTACAAATTCACACTCCTAGCAGCAGTGAATACCAGTTCCTATGGCTATACAACCTTTCAGCCATTTGACACTTGGAGACAGCAAATTTTATTCCTTCTGGTAGGTCAGTAGTGGTAGCACACTGGGGGTTTAATTTGCATTCTTTTTAAAAAAGATTTTATTTATTTGTTTACCAGAAAGAGACCTAGAGAGAGAAAGAGAAAGCAAGAGCACAAGAGAAGGTAGGAGCAGCAGCAGGCAGAGGAGCAGGCTCCCCGCTGAGCAGGGAGCCTGATGTGGGATTTGATCCCAGGACCATGGATCATGACCTGAGCTGAAGGCAGATGCTTAACCCACTGAGCCACCCAGGTGTTCCTTAATTTACTTTTTATATCTAATATTGCTAATAATAATTATAATAAAGGAATCTTTCCTTATTTGGGGGCCACTTGGATTTTCTTTTCTGTGAAGCATTTGTTCAATCCCTTTTGTTTGTATTTCTATTGAGTTTTTCCCCGCCCCTTCATTAACTTATATATGTTTTAATATATTTTTGATATAAGCTATTTTCAGTTACACATGTTGAAAGAACTTCCTTCCTGTGTTTTCTCACTCTCTTTGTGGTGCCATGTGATTAATGGAAGATTCTAAATTCCATGTAGTCAATTTTTTAATCATTTTCTTGATTTTTTTTTCTTTTGTGTGTCCTTTCCTAAGGAAATATTCCCTGCCTTGAAGTTATGAATATACATCTGTATATTGTCTTCTAAAAAGCATTATTATATTAGTTTTTCAAATTTAAGTCTATAATCTATCTGAAAGTCTTTTGTCTATGATGCAAATGTTTAATTTCATTTTCATCCCAGATAGATGCCCAGTTGTCACATCATCATTCATACAATAGATCATCCTTCCCAAATGCTCTCCAGGGCCACTTACCTGATACAGCAAATGTTTGCACATGTGTCTTTTTGGGATATCTGTTCTTTTCTTGTGGTCCTATTTGAATGTCCTTTGTGCCAGTATGACACTTGTTTTAACTGTGTCTTTAAAACAGTTTTGATATAGGCTGTCCTTTAATTTTGTTCTTCTTTAAGAATGACTTGGTTTTTTGTACTTTTATGTTTATCTTATAATTAGATTCTCAACTTATACACATAATTCTTGTGGGGACTGACATTTTAACATAAATCGCATCTATGATCTACTTGTGAGAATGAACATATAAAAAAAAAAAATTGAATTCCTGGGGCATCTGGGTGTCTTAGGTAGTGAAGCGTTTAACTTGATTTCAGCTCAGGTCATGATCTCAGGGTCGTGAGATGGAGTCCTGTGTTGGGCTCTGCACTATTCACAGAGTCTGCTTGAGATTCTTTCTCTCTCTGTCTCTCCCTCTGCTCCTCCCCCTGCCTGCTCTCTTTGTCAAATAAATATATCTTTTTAAAAAAATATTGATTTCCCTCTCTCTTTTTATCTTTTGTAGATAAAACATCTTTTTATCTTTTATAGATATGTTTTATCTTTTTAAGATAAAATCTTTAAAAAAAAAAAAAAAAGGATGCCTTGGTGGCTCAGTTGGTTAAGCCTCTGCCTTCCGCTCAGGTCATGATCTCAGGGTCCTGGGATTGAGCCCCACATCAGGCTCCTTGCTCAGCCAAGAGATTGCTTCTCCCCCTGCCTGCTGTTCCCCCTTCTTGTGCTCTCTCTCTCTGACAAATAGATAAAAGCTTAAAAATAAATAAATAAAATAAGATAAATATTGATTTCCTAATCATTGACATGAAATATCTATCCATTTATTTAGTCTTTCTTAATTTTGGCAACTAATGCTTAGTGGTTTTCACCATAGAAATTTTGCATTTATTTTGTTAAATTTGTTTATAGGAATTTAAATTTCATTGTATATTTTAAGTGATGTCTTTTGAAAAATTATTTTCAACTCTTAGTAGAATATAGAAATTCAACCAATTTTGTATATTTATTTTTATGTCTAGCACATATGCTAACCTCTCTTAATAATTCTAGTAACTGGGGTGCCTGGGTTACTCAGTCGTTAAGCTTCTGCCTTTGGCTCAGGTCATGATCCCCTGGGATTGAACCCCACATTGGGCTCCCTGCTCAGCAGGAAGCCTGCTTTCCCTCTCCCACTCCCCCTGCTTATGTTCCTGCTCTCGCCATCTCTCTCTCTGTCAAACAAATAAATAAAATCTTTAAAAAAAAAATCTTGTAATTTATCTATCAATCCTTTAGATTTCCTACATATTCAGTCATATTGTTTCAGGAAATGATTGTTTAATTTCATTCTAATTTTCATGATTTTAATTTCTTGTACTTGTTTTCCTTCACTAAATAGTACCCCCACCCACAATGCAGAATAGAAATGGTAATAACTAGCTTCTTTGTTTCTTTCTCAATCTCAAAGACTGTGTTTTGCCCTGATATGTGAAGGTATTCTGTACATATTTAGATATTCTTCATGAGATTAAGGAAGTTCACTTCTAAACCTGGTTTGTTAAGAATTAAATCAAATACCTTTTCTTTTTATTGGTTAAGGTTTTTAACTCTTTACTTTGTTAATATTGCAAAATAAAAAAAAAAATTGGAATATTTATTTAACTTTGCAATCTTTGGATAAACTCAATGTAGAAACAGTATCTCTTCCATATACTGATGGATGCAATTTGCTCTTATTGTATGTCCATGAGTGATATTGGCTTGTGATTTCTTCCTCAATTTGAGTATTAGGGTTATGTTAATCATAGAAAATAAATTGAAGTATGTTCATTTGTTTATATTCTCTGGAAGAGTTTGTATAAAAATGGAAGATTCCATTTCTTCAGTAGTTATAAGACCCTTCAGCTTTTTAATTTCTTCTTATATAAGTTTTGGTATATTATGGTTTCTTAGACATTTTTATGCTTCATCTAAATTTAATTTTTTTTCTAAAATTGCTCATAATATTCACTTATGTTTTTATCAATAGGATATGTAGAATTGTTTTTTCTCTTTTTATATCTTCCAAACAGAATTTTTAAATTTGTATTTTTTGATGATTTGCTTGGCTTTCTTTTTTTACATTTGTTTGCTATTTCATTTATACTTTAATTTATGCTATTCAATTCCCTTTTCTTAAGTTTATTTTATCTTAAAACAATTTTTGAAAGGGCTATTTGGCTCATTAATTTTCAGCCTTCTTTTTAAATACTTTTTTAAGATTATAATAATATTTTTTAGGATTATAAATTTATATATTTTCCTCTAAGAACTCTTGTTTGTAACCCATTTGGTAAATGATATTTTCATTATCATTTGATTCAAAATATATTCTATTTTCCATTTGTTTCCTTCTTTGGCCTTTTAAATGTTTAGATGTATACATATATATACACACATATATATTTTAAAGATTTTATTTATTTATTTGACAGAGAAAGAGCTCACAAGTAGGCAGAGACAGGCAGAGAGAGGAGGAAGCAGGCTCCCTGCTGAGCAGAGAGCCCGATGCGGGGCTCCACCCCAGGCCCCTGAGGTCACGACGTGAGCTAAAGACAGATGCTTAACCCACTGAGCCACACAGGCACCCCTAGATGTATATATTTTTTTAAAGATTTACTTATTTGAGAGAGAGAGAGCAGCAAGCAGAGGGGAGGAGCAGAGAGAAAAACAAATTCCCTGCAGGGAATTTGAGAGCAGGGAGCCCTGCATGGGGCTTAATCCCAGGACCCTAGGATCATGACCTGAGCTGAAGGCAGATGATTAGCTGGCTGAGCCACTCAGGCATGCCTAGATGTATATTTTTTAATACAGGCATATGCAGATTTTCCAGTCATTGCTAAATTAATACTTAATGTAATTACATAAAGATCAGAGAAACTACTGTGTTAAGAATATGTTGAAATTTGTTGAAACTTGCTTTATGGTTCAGCATATACCTGTATTTGTAAATATTGTCTGTGTACACAGAAATATGTATTCTACAGTTGTTATGTGAAGTGTTTTCTATATTTGTTATGCCAAGTTTGTTCACTATGTGTACATCTATTAAACCCTACTGGTATTTTGTTTGTGCTGAGCCAGGAGCATTAAAATCCCTCACTATAACTATGAATT
Organism: Mustela nigripes; assembly: GCF_022355385.1. Lineage (NCBI taxonomy): Eukaryota > Metazoa > Chordata > Mammalia > Carnivora > Mustelidae > Mustela > Mustela nigripes. The sequence goes on from NC_081557.1 coordinate 109,798,171, forward strand.
TGGCTATTACTTCTGGTTCTACCGTGCTTATATACTTTATGACCACGCTATTATTACATAAAAGTTTAGAATTGTTATGTCTTTGACTCAGCACTCTAATGACAACACCATGCTTGTGTATAGCTCCAGTCTGCTTGTTTTTTAAAGTCTTTTGTTCCTGGAGACGAAAATATCTGTACCAAATTTCTGTTGGTCTCCTTTGCATCATTATAATATTTTCCCATACTTCTATTTTCATTCTTTCTGAAGCTCAATGTTTTGCATATATCTTATTTTTAAAAAGCAAGGATATATATATATGTATATATATATATATATATATGGCATACATATATTTTTTAAATTTTAGTCATACAATCTTTTTTTTTTTTAAAAAACCAGGGTGTTTACGCCGTTTAAATTAAAGGTAATTACAGATACTCTTGGGTGTAATCTACAATCATATCCTATTGTTTTTATTTATTCTGCCCAGTTTTTTTTTTTAAGATTTTATTTATTTATTTGACAGAAAGCTTAAGCAGGAGGAGAGACAGAGGGAAAGGGAGAAGTAGGCTTCCTGCTGAGCAAGGAGCCCAATGTGGGGCTCAATCCCAGGACCTTGAGATCATGACCTGAGCTGAAGGCACTTAACTGACTGAGTCACCCAGGAGCCCGAGGAACTTATTCTATGTTCTCCTTTCTCTTCTTCCTTCCTTTCTTATGGGCTTACTGAGGATTTTAATCATTCCATTTTTCTTTTTATTAATTTGGAAATTATACATTTATTTTACATTATTTAAGTAGTCATCATAAAAATGTTCATTTTATTTATTTATTTATATTAATAGATATTTGTTTTTAGAGGACTTTTGGGTTCACAGCAAAACTGAGCAGAAAGTACAGAGAATCTCCACATGTCTTCTGTCCTCTCCTCCCCAGTACAGAGAGCCTCCCTCACTATCAACATCTCCCACCACCAGGGTGGTGCATTGTCACAAATGAACCTGCATTGACACTTGATTGTCACCCAAAGGCCACAGTTTACATTAGGGTTCATACTTGGTTTATTTATTTTTCATTCCTTCCTGCATTTCTGAACTTGCATCCAGGATCATTTTCCTTTCTGTCTTTCTACATTCCTGTCCTCTCACTAATCTTTCCAAATTAGTTTCTCCTTGTCTTTTTGTGGGGGGAGGGGTGGGAGGGGTAGAACAAAAATGTCTTAGTTTAATTTAGTGGGAGAGTTGATCCGAATTTCCCAGACCAGAAACAGAAGAGCATTACTTTCTCTTCAATTATTTCCATGTCCAAGTGCATACCTTCTTCCTATCGTAATATTTCCCATCTGTCTTATACTCCACCTTTCTCTGCAGACCTTGTACTTTCAAAGTAGGGGAGTTTGTGAAATCCAGTCAATTACCTTTTTATTTCCTCTGATACCATGTTGCTCCTCTGAAAATAGTTACAGTTCTGAGGTTATCGCCAGTACATTTTTTTTCCACTCTGAATCTATCTATGCTATATTCAACCGAAATACCTCAGAATTTTATTTCTTTTGGCTTTTAGATAGGAATTGTTATGGAGGGGTGGAAAGTTTAGATATTTGCCATTATCTTAGAATTCTACTTCTGACATATCTGCCTCTATCTGCATGTATGCATGTTCCCACTTGGGAGCTTTTCTTGCATTTATACCAAATTAATCTTTTTTTTTTTTCCTTTTGGTAGGATTTCACATGACTCTGTAATCTGCCCTCAAACCTATATACTTTCTATTACACTATAACTGCATCTCTTATAAATTACCAAAATTAATCTTATTATTGCCTTGCTGATCTCTACTAAGAAAGCGGTCGTTCTCATTGCTCTTCAAACGTAAACCTCCTTGTCTCTAAAGTTTCAGATTTTGTAAGAGAAATTAATATTTGGAAGTTACAGTCATTACTTCAATTAGCAGTTAGAAGGGAAAATGCCATATACATCCAGGAAATTTGTTCGATCTGCTCTGCAGTTCACAGGGTGATGTAATTTCTTTTCTGTCTGCAATAATTTCAAGACGGAGCAAACATGAGTAAGACATTCACCTGTGCCTCGATCACTTCTCTTCTTCAGGTCTCCACTCCTCATTTGCTGCTGACAGGGATATGATCTCAAGTCTTCAGTTTCTTTTTCTTTGTTTGATGCCAATGCTGAATTTTAAAAATGTTTCAATCCTTTTCTTCCATCCCCCTCACTTCCTATTCTCTCTAATCTCCCAGCCCCAACACTTTCCAGTTGTTACAAATGTGAGGACCTATTTAGCAAGAAGCTTTCATTAAAGTCAAACTGTCCCTGCTCCCGTTCCCCCAGGGGATTTACTAAAAAACAAGTCCCAGAAACCAGCTCCAGGTAACAAAGCCCAGATACGAGGGTAGGTCAGGCCAGGTGGAGACTTCCGATCAGTGGGGGTGATGCATACTATCTCCCTAGCTACCAAGGAGTATGGGCCCCCGCCCTTTGGGAGCCTTTTTGGCTCCAATCCCAATCGGGGTGTAATAGGCTGGTTCAAATGTCTACTAGGGTAAATTGTAATTCAATTGGTCACCTAGTATCATTGTGGAGTTTCCTGTGTGTGTTACAATCTCAGTGGCCACCTGTGCATGGCCAGGCCCGACCGCATGGCCTTTGCCCTTAAAAGCTAGTCTGTGAAACAGAGAAGGGTCGCCCTCTCTTGTAAGAGGTGAGTCCAGAACTTCAGTTAGATTCTTGATGCTTGGCGCGAAATAAAGCTTTGTTTTTGACCTTCGCTTTATATCAGTCTCGCTCCTTTAATCACGGACCCATTATTGGGGCATAACAACAAACATCCTCCCTTCTAAGGATTCTCAGTAGCATGCTGCTTTACCTACTTCATATCCAATATTTTATATGGATTTCCCCTTTGCTTCCCCTATCTACATAATACTACAACATTCATGATCAAACTGCAGTTTCATTTTACCGACTCTGACTGATTTTCCAGGGAATCTGTTCTGTGGAGGAAAGGGTAGATGGAGTTTGTGATAAATGAAGAAATAAGGACCAGAGAGATGCATATTTGTGAATTTCTCATACCCTTATCAGGTCTGGGTTCTCTTTGTTGCAGACTTCTCCATTGTGGTTGGGGTGCTGTTTCCTATGGCTGTCATATCGGTGGTGGTTGCTATAGTAATCTGGCACCAAAGTACCAGAAGAAAGCAGAAGGAAGTCCAGAGGTAGCCTTCTATCTTGCTTTGGGAACTTTTGGACCTCTAATTTATTTAAATTCAAGGATAGGGCCCAAATTCTCAAATTTAAGTGGTTTACTTCAAATACTAAAAAATAAGTACAGGTATATTTTTCTTGGACCAGAGGCTTGGTATCAGTTTTACTGAGAAATCGTTCACAGCAATACATTTATTGTTTTTATGTTAATCACCGTATTTATAAATAATACAAATTATAATAACTCTCAATAAAGGTTTTATACCCATTATAAGAATATACTATGTAGCATTTATTGGTCATTATCTTTATGACTAGGGCTATACCGAGTCTTTTTACATTCATTATCTCTAATCTTCACAAGAATGTTGTGAGGTAGTAACTATTATTTCCATTTTATACATAAAAGGTATTGTATATTAATCCTTAGAACAGTCTTATAAAATCAAGCACTTCACACTTTTTCTTAAGTGAAAACAAAGGCTCAGAGAGGTTAACAAATATGTTCCAAATCTTACACCTAAACTGATGGAATCTTGATTTGCACCTACATTGGTTAGTCTTTCAAACATGGTCTTGACACTACAGTATCTTTCTAACCTTTTATAAAGACTGCCTTATTCATATATAATGAGTTTCCTAAATATTGAATTAATAAAATAAATCATTAATTAAATGACATAATAGTTTAGATAAACACTGATTCAACACCATCATTATTAGGAATAATAATTAATAATAATAATAATAATGCTCTTTAGAGAATCTAGAAAAAAATTAGTGGTGGTGATTATGAATTCCAGGACAAGGAGGCCTTAAGAATGTTCTAGAGAGCAGAAGAAAGCCCAGTCAATGTCCAAAGTTGACTCAATGGGCAAAGAAAATTGGCAAACTTCTTTTGAGTGTCCTCCCCATGGTGAAGAAACTGTTAAGTCCATTTAAATGGTATACTTTCACACACAGGCCATTGTCGACTACTCGCAACAGGCCTCGCAGACAGAAGAGGAACCCACAGACGGTGAAGGATGTTCAGCCCCAAGAGGTGAACCATAGTTTGTCGTGTGCTTGCCTCGTGCCCCAGTTTGTGATTCTTTCATCATCTTGTCCTGACCACCTACTTATCTGTCACTCCTACTCAGCAGTGTTTTACAAATCCAGTCCGCTAGTTAGTATGTAGCAAGAATTTGGGGCTCTCTAACTACACATTTAGAAAATTTTCTTTTGCCTTTTTTTTTTAAGTGCGAAAAAGTCTTCCTAAAATTCAGAGGCTGCTTTGTTGAGGTTCACAACCGCAGAGAAAATAGAACAGGAGAGCAGACCCCAGCTGTCTTTCTCTCTCTTTCTTTCTCTCCTTCCCTCCCCAGCTCCTCCAGCATCTCTTTTCCCCTCTCTGTCCCCCTCCCTCCTGTCTCTTCTCAGTTCTCTCTCTCTTTCTTTCTGACTCTAAATGTCCCAATAAAGATAATAATGTGTTTATTTGTATGACAAAACATGTAATATGTATAACCCTCAAGGCCCTGGCTATGTCCTGGAAGTTTAGAAATTTTAGCAGAGGTCGGTTATTGCTAATGTCATTGGCAATGGCAATGATATTTTTGATGGAAATGTACCTGTCTCTGACAGCTCTGGGTATAGCAGAATGCAAGAGCTGGACCGCTATGATTTCCCATCCCTCTCTTGGTATGATCTCATCTCCCATGAAAGTACTGGTTATTTGGAAGTTAAACTTAGGGAACTTATCATTTCGTTTAAAAATTTTGTCTGTCTGTCTGTTTTTTGTTTGTTTATTAGATGAGTCAGATGAAGCTCCAATCACCTGATCTGCCAGTAGAGGGTAATGAGCCTCCAGCTTCTTTTGTGAGTTAACACTTTCTCTTAAGTATTCCTTCCAATTAGAAGGTCAGAGTTAAAAAAAAAAAAACAAAAAAAAAGTATCACTTCCAAATTAATCTCAAGGAAATACTATTAAGAGACATGACCCATGATGCCCATTTATTTCCTTAGAAGAATGTTAAAATTTTTGTGAGTATTAATATAAAATATAGATTTTCCCACAAAACTTTTGAAATGCAAAATGTGAGAAGATTATATTCCTATATTTAACCCCTTAATCTGAATTACTGGGTCCACAATGCTGGTAATTTTTCTTTCTTCTTCTTTTTTTTTTTTTTTTTGCTATTTTATTGTTTTTATAATTTTTAAATTTTTTATAAACATATAATGTATTATTAGCCCCAGGGGTTAATACATAGCTCTTGCCATAGCACAGCTCTTGCCATACCCTCCCCAATGTGCTGGTAACTTGTTATAAGAAGAGAACCAATCTGCTCCCTAGAGTGGCATCTTCATCATCCATCTGTTGGCACTGGCTTATGTCTGAATGGCCTTACTTCTTGAATTTCTGGGGGGAAAAAAGAAAAAAATATATATATATATACACACATATACATACATACACACACCTAAATGAAAACACTTGAACTTACAGATTTAAACTATTTTCATGGGTAGGAGCATGAGTTCTTCCTTTCTGAAAATGATTTAAGCCTTTCCATTAAGCACATCTATTTTCAAGGCCCCATCTTTGAATTAATTTTATTTTACCTTTTCATTAGCTAATTACAAAGCCAGATTTTCCACCACCACCGATTCCTACATCTGTGTCAACTTCTTTCCTTGTAAGTACCAGGAAGTCACTGATGATTTTTTAAATGTCTTTTGGGCCCCATGTGGGTAGTGTCTCTAAATCTACAGATTCCTTCTCAGGAGACACACTCTCTAGGTCAACCTGAGCTACTGTAGCACACAAGTATATCTGAGAAAGCAAGGCCTACTTTCTATCTATAAATTAATATGGATATTAATTTTTATTATTAAAAATAGTTCTACCATTATCTCCTCATCAAAAAATGATAAATAGTTTTGCTCTAGGAGGTAAACAGTCTCCTTTCTAGATACTTACTTTGGAGAATATAAAATTTTATTATTATATTCTCCAAAGTAAGTATCTAGAAAGGGGACTTTATTATATAAGGCCTATATTAGCTACAGTTTTGTATAGAAGTTGGGGTACAAAAAACAGACCATATGTAGGCAAACCTGGAACAAAAGTTAGGCACTTAAGAAGTAAAAGGTAAAATTCATTCACTCAAGTAATTACTGAACATGTTCCTACTTGGTACTCTATTACCGATAGATGAGAAAGAACTAAAATTAAAGTCATTTTTTCAAGAATGTTTACATTTTTAGGGTGAAAACCAGTCATATGTGTATAGAGAGCTTAATCTTTCACATATTTTTTTGTGCCAAAGCAAGTGATAACTAATGAAAAGAATGTGGTAAAGGGGAAAATGAATGGACTCATAGTAGTTAAAGTAAGAGAAAGATCCCCTGGCTAAGTGGTCGAAATTGGAACTAGAGTGATGGGGAGGTAAGAGATAACTTAAATAAGGAAATAAATATGCCTAGGATTGGGAAAGAATAACATTTCTAATGACTTAGTATTATTTTTGTCTCTCATATAGCATAATGCCACGAAGGTACTTCCCTCTACTGTTTTTAAAGACAAAATAATGTCAACACCTAAGGTAAGAGATCTGCAGGAAAATGTAATCTTGTCACACTCCTACTGACAAGGAGAGAAGTTCATCTTCCTAGAAGATGTTCACTAAGAAGAGTATCTATATCATCATAGGATGGGAGCTAAGACATGTCTACCTTCCTAGTGTGGTCAAAACCAAGAGGAAGAAGATGGAAAGTTTTTAGCTAGATAGAGGACATATCCCATCAGATGATGGCCCAGTGTCTCACCACTCTTCTCCTGATCCCTCACCTTCTCCATATTACGTCCATTATTCAGATGGATATTTGGTCCTAATGCGATTTTTCTCCAGTTCTTTCTCTGCCTTCCCATGTTTGCACTCCTTCACTGTGGTATATCCAATGATCTGTGAAATAGGAAGTGTGACTACAAAGAATTTATTTTAATTTCCTAATAGTTCCAAGTTATAGAATATCTAACATTTTAGAATTACGTAGATGGCTTAAGAACTTTGTCTTTTTCAGGGTTCCAATCCAAACGTCTGAAGCAGCAGCTAAGCAGGGAGGGGTGGGGTGATGATCAACCTGGAAGACTGGATAATCCGGGTGGAAGAGAAAGATGCTTTCTCCTTATTATTAGCTCTTGATAACTCAAGGATGTTAACATTTCTTGATACATGTTGTGCTTTGAGGCAACTCAACAAACATTTTCAAGAGAGACATGGTCTTGAGAATCTTTGTGTGAATTCACCATTTCTCTCTTCCATACTCATGGGAGAGGAGAGGACTCTAAACAAACAGCTGTACATCTAAAATCTCTAATTAGGTGACTTTCTTAACCTCCCCCCCCTTTTCTTATTGTGATGTTGACTAATATTTCCTCAGGTATTTTGAACATCTTGATTTTCTCATTTAGTAAGAAATAATTTACCTTCTAATTAAAGCAAGCAAATGAAAAAGTCCCCAGGAAATCACAGGAACCTGGGAGGGATGGAACAAAATTTTACATTCATCATTAGATGACTAGCAGCATCTTGACTGTTTTAACCATAAACCTGTCAAATTAGAACTGTAAGAACAAAATTACATAAACAACCTCTGATTTATATAACATCTTTTTCCTACATTATCTTTTGCAATCTTTATTAGCTGAGTTATATGAAGTTTGCTTCAAGTGAATAAAACTTTATTAACTAAAATTTTAATTTTAATTAATAAATACAAATAAATACAAATACAAATAAAAATTTGTATAATTCAGCTACTGGCAAGCTTAAAGTGAACTTCACTTTCTATGTAGAGAAAGTTCTAATTACATAAACTAATAGCATAAACCAGATGTTGACAACTGGTAGCTTGCAGGACATATCTGGACTACAGATTGATTTTATTTGGCAGGGATGATTTTGGTCATAAAGTATTTTTAAATGTTTTGAATTTAAATGTTTGTTGATTGCCAATATTTTAAAATTGGGAGATCTTGCATAAACATCCAGCTTTGTAAAAGTAATCAAATGATCTGGCAGCCCTGGAATCACATCGCCCATAGCAACCATTAACTTAGTTGACTGATGTTGGAATAAACATTGTTGGTTGCCTTCCAAATAACCTTCTTCCTCCTTGTTTTCAGAACCCCAGTTTTATTCAGTTGTAGATATTTTAGAAAAGGTGATCCTGATTTCATCTCCAGGATAAATCTCTATCATTTTAAGTCAATTGTAATAATCTTATTTTCCTTACTTCCCCCAACCCCACATTTCTTTCTTTCTTTCTTCCTTCCCTTCTTTCTTTTTTCTTTTTCTTCTTTTTTTTTCTTTTCTTTTTTCTTTTTTTTTTTTTTTTTGCCAATGAGGCAAGAGAAGATATATATTGAGAAATTTTCACAAAAGATATCCTGCCCCTTCTTCTGGATGTTGGGATCTGAATAACCTCTCTCGTAGTGTTGCAACCATGTTGTGATTTTGAGGTCAAGGCTGAGATACTGAATAAAATAGATCAAAGAGATAAAAAGAATAAAACCTGATCTCTTAATGATGTCACTGAATTGATAGATTAATAACTATGGGTGTTACCCTACTTTTTGCTGGGATTTCCTATTATTTGGTCAATAAAATATCCTTATTGTTCAAGCCATTTCGAGTTGGATTTTCTTATTTGCTACAGAAATCATCTCAACTAATAAAGTTGCTGCTTCCATGATTAGGGCATGTGATTTCCTTGTGTGCAATTATAAGGCCACTTCATCAGCACCATGATTTAGGTTTGTTTTTTATACTTGGCCTGCTTTACCCGTTTACACCATGGACCTGGTTTAATTTATTTATTTGACAGACAGAGATCACAAGTAGGCAGAGAGGCAGACAGAGAAAGGGAAGCAGGCTCCCTGCTGAATAGAGAGCCTGATCTGGGACTCGATCCCAGGACGTTGAGATCATGACCTGAGCCGAAGGCAGAGGTTTTAACCCACTGAGCCACCTAGGCACTCCTCCTTGGAGAAACTTATCCACAAGAAGTTCTTTTCCCCTTTCAGTGTGAATTTCTGTATAAGCTCAATCTCCAGCACACCCAGGGTCCATCTGCCAAATCTCTCCTATTATAGCAGTCTTTCTTTCCACATGGGAGTTTACTCGAGAGCACATTAAAAACTCTAGCTTTATTTATGAGGTTAGGTTTTGGACGACCTTGCACTAGCCCGGAAATAGGGCTATTTCCCATGAGACCACGATTTTTCTTATAACAAACCTATCCTTTGTTTCATGGTTTTTGTTTTAATTTCTGTCCCTGTCTCATTTTTAATATTGGTAAAATGGAAATCTTTAACCTATGAATCTTCAACTAGCCACATGACCCGAGCTAGAAATAAAACATAGGCCATTAAGAAGAATGTTTCTGTAAATTTTGAAATGATGGCACTAGGTGTCTGATGTGGAGGCTGCACAGCTCCGTATAAGGACAGACAACTGGAGTACAATGATGGGGAAATGATTCTCTTATCCTAAGACTTTGAACCCAAACCCTACAGAGTCTCCTACTGAGTTGAACTGTAGAACAATTTAGACAATTTAAAGCAAAGACGTTGATTTCACAGTCTTGTTTCCAAATTAGATCCGCCACTTACCCACTTTGTAGGAATTCCACAATATGATATTTAAGTACCTCAGATATGCCACCAAGCCTGCTCTAAAAATTAATTATTTTTACCTTCTCTGCTTTAGAATAATAGATTAACTTATGGTCTTATTCAGGTACTCTATGAGTTGTATGCCATACGATTTCTGTACATATTCCTTGACACCTCACCATGTTACTGCTTTTTATGACATTTGAAAATGCTTTTAACTTTGCATGAAATGACAAAGTTGTGTGAAGTCTGACTGGAAAAGAAAGCAAGTTTTATCTGTAATCAGAAATTGTGGAAAGGGTGGGGCTATATGATTTATGTGAGTAATAATGACACCGATATGGTAAGGAATCGAGGGTGGCCTCTGGGTGACAGCCACAAAGACCTGAGCCTCTCAGCCCAACAACACTCAAGGTACTATTTCTGCCAACAACCACTGAATGACCTGGGAAGCAGCTTCCAACACACTAGGGCTTCAATTGCTACTTCATGAGGGAAACTGAAGCAGAAGACTCAGCTAAGATTTGACCAGATTCTACAAAAACTGAGAAACTAAATACATGTTCTTTTAAGCTGCTATGATTTGGGGAAATCTGTTATGCAGTAATAGATAACCACTATAAAGGAGTAGAGATCAAATATTTTGAATATTTCAGATAGGGTTAGGTAGAATTAACCACTATCTTTAACAGGAATTCCATCATTTCAAAACTTTTTTCCTTTTTCTCTCTTTATATTCTTTCATGCATCCTTTCTTTTTCTAAAAGTCTCAGTTATCTGTTTGAGATTTCTGATATCCAGTCTTCTCATATATCGTGTTTTCTCTCACACCCATTTGCCTGTTTCCTTGGTCTTTTTGAAGAATTCCTGAAGTGTATCTTTTAGACTTATTTTATCTTTTATACTTCAAATGCTCCTTTTTGCTAATTTTAAGGAATTTTATAATTATTCCTCATATTTGCTTAATAAGAATCTCTTCTTTCTTATCTCACTTCTGTTTTATAAAGGCCAGCTAATGAACTATTTTTGCCTTTTGTTTCCAGAATTTTACTTTTAAAATTTAATTAGCAAAGCAACTTCTGTCTAAACTTCACCAGTGCTTCTCAAAGTAACTATTTTTCAAAAGTGCATTCTTCCTCAGCCGCTTGAACATTATGCTCCCCGTTTTTCACAGACACAATTATTTTCATAGGTGATGTGTTTCTATTTTCTAGGTGACTCACCCTTGTGTTTTAAAAGTTGTATCCTGGGGTGCCTGGGTGGCTCAGTGGGTTGAGCCTCTGCCTTCAGCTTAGGTCATGATCTCAGGGTCCTGGGATCAAGCCCCACATCGGACTCTCTGCTCAATGGGGAACCTGCTTACCACCCCCCCCACCTGTCTCTTTGCCTACTTCGATCTCTCTCTATCAAATAAATAAAATCTTAAAAAAAAAAAGTTGTATCCTGACCTGTGATATTCTTACATTTTTTATCTTTGATGACAGAATCTATCTCTTCAGCTAAAGAGCTTCAGTACAACTAGCATTCCGAGTGTAATTTACAAATAGCTTGTGCCATGAGTAAACCTTGCATATTCTTCTCTGCCCAAGATTCTCTTTTCTTTTAAGCTAAAATTGTCTACCAAGGTCACATCAGGAGTGGAATACCTTGTTGGTGATACTGAGATCTACCTCTTCAGGCCTTCCTGATTCATCATGCGATGGCCTCCACCAACAAAACCTGCAACCGTCCTGGCATATCTGCTCCTGAATTTGCCTTGTCTTTTCTGCTCCTTCCAGAAAAAGATCTTCCCTTGCCAATGACAACTTTAGACACTGCTTAGCAACTAGCCCCAGGCCGTCTGCTTTGTGGCACATCAGTAATAAAATATTACTATTATTATCATGCTAATTAAGTAAGACTGTAATAGGAGCTAAATCCCCAAGCAGAAGAAAATAATGGTATGTTATTTATTGTGACGGCATCTTCTTGGTGAAATTTAACTCTTTTCTTTCTCATACCTAATGTTGAAATCCAAACTTTTTTTTTATAAATTAAAAAAAAAAAAACTATTATGGTGAGAACACTTGACTTGAAATGTACCTCCTAACAGGTTTTAAAGTATAAATGCAACATTGTTACCTATAAACACAATGTTGTATAGCAGATCTCCAGAGTTTGTTTATCTTGCATAACTGAAATTTTATGTCCATTGATTAGCAACACCGCCCTTCTCCTTCCTAGCCCCTGGAAACCAGTTCTAATTCTGTGCTTTGCTTCTGTGAGTTGGCTTACTTCAGATACTTCATATAGATGGATTCATGCAATATCTGTCCTTCTGTGACTGGCTTATTTCATTTAGCACAATGTCTTGCAAGTTCACACAAGTTGTTATGTATGACAGGATATTCTTCCTTCTTTAAGATTGAGTAACACTTCATTATATGGATATACATCACATTTTTAAAAATCCATCATCCAAGGGTGCCTGGATGATTCAGTCAGTTTAAGCATCTGACCCTTGATTTCAGTTCAGGTCACCATCCAAATGTCTTGAGATCAGCCCCACATGGGGCTCCACACTGAGAGGAGAGCCTGCTTGAAGATTCTTTCCCTCTGTCCCCAACCCCCATGGTGCACACACACACACACACACACACACACACACTTTCTCTCTCTCTCTCCAAAATAAATAAATCTTATTAAAAAAATCTGTCAAATATAAATGACATTTCCATTGTTTCTACATTTTGGGGATTGTGAATAGTGCTACAATGTATATGGGATTACAGATAATTCTTCCAGACTCTGATTTCAATTACTTTGAATAAATACCCAGAAGTGGAATTGCTGGGTCAGATGGTAATTCAATTTTTAATTTTTGAAGGATTTCCAAGCCATTTTCCGTAGTGACTGTATCACTTTAAATCCCCACCAACAGAGCACAAGTGTTCCCTTTCTCAACACCGTCCCTAAACTCTTGTCATCTCTGGTCTTTTTTTATAATAACCATCCTAACAGGTGTGAAGTGCTATTTCATTGTGGTTTTGATTTGTGTTTCTCTGATGATTAGTGAAGTTGAGCACTTTTTCATATACCAACAGATATAGGCATTTAAATGTCTTCTTTGGAAAATATGTCTATTGAGATCCTTTACTTATTTTTAAAATTTGGTTGGGACTTCTGGGTGGCTCAGTCAGTTAAGCATCTGCCTTTGGCTCAAATTATGATCGCAGGGTCCTGGGATGGAGTCCCAGGCTAAGCTCCTTGCTCTGCAGATTCCTTGCCTCTCCCTCTGCCTGCCACTCCCCCCTGCCTGTGCATGCTCTCTGTCTCTGAAAAATAAATAAATAAATAAATATCTTTTTAAAAAAATCTGGTTATTAAAAAAAATCTGGTTATTTACAATATGGGATCAGGGAGACAAACCATAAGAAATTCTTAAATCTCACAAAACAAACTGAGGGTTGCTGGGGAGTGGGGATAAAGTGGCTGGGTTATGGACACTGGGAAAGGTATGTGCTATGGTGAGTGCTGTGAAGTGTGTAAGCCTGCTGATTCACAGACCTGCACCCTGGGGCAAATAATACATTATATGTTAATTTAAAAAAATAATGATGTATTTTCTGGTGATCAACATAACACAATAAAAATTTTTTAAAAATCTGGTTATTTGTGACTGTGGTGTGTTTTTTGGGGAAAGATACATAACAAAAAACTACCATCTTAACCATTTTCAAGTTTAAAGTTTAGTGGCATTAAGTACGATCATAATGCTATACAACCATCATTACTATGCATTTTCAGAACTTGTTTATCACCCTAACCAGAAATTTTGTCCCCATTAAATATCTTTTCATTATGTCCTGCCCCAGCCCCTGACAACCTCTATTTAACCTTCTGTCCATATATACTTGCCTATTCTCGGCACTTGATGTAAATGAGATCATATAATATCTTTTCTGTTATGTAATTGGCTTATTTCATATAACATATTGTTTCCAAGGTTCATGATGTTGTAGAATGGATAAGAATTTCACTTTTTTTAGGGTTGAATAGCCTATTACCATTTTACTATGTTTATTTTCTGTTTGAAACAGTTCCAGATAATACCTGTGGCTCCACATACTCATTCACATTAAGATTGCTTTTATCCTTGCTCATTCTCCAGACAAATAATGCTTTTGACCCTTTGTTTCACTATACTTCTTTGATGGTGAACATATTTTTAAGCTGATAATTTTATCTACTTTATTCCTAGCATTTTAGAACCTTGTTTTAAATTAGAGTTATTTCTATCTTCATGTTAGCAAAGAACCGTATCTGAAGTTGCTTTCTTAGCCTTATCACCCCTCTGATCAGTTCAGTGTTGAAATCCATGGTGTTCAATCCTGTTGGGGAAAGTAGCAAGGAAGTTCAGGAATATATCTAAGTGAAAAATGTAGTGGTGACACTCTGACTGTAGATAATGGTCTCCTGATGTCCTAGTAACTCTTGAGGAAAAATAGTCTCAGCCTCTGAATTGCAAAGATTATTGTATTTTTCATAGCAAAAACTCCTGAATTACAGGCCAACTGTTGTGACTCAGCACATAGCATTTTTCCCCTGTCAGTCAATGTGTGTCACCAATTTGGCTTTCTAAATTCTGTGAAATAGCTCACAGAGATTTGTGTGTCTCTTGGGACATGTAGCTATAATTGGAATGGAGTCTACAGAAGTCAATTCTAGGCAGAGACTCCTTTAGCTCCACATGCTAATGGTGGAACTGAGCAGATTCAGTGGAGAGCTGAAGTATCAGATGGGAAACCTGGGAAATCAAGAGAAAATTCAATAGAAATGTACAGGAGAGAATAAGGAATTTTTTTCTAAAGTAATATTATATGAGGAAAGTAGAAAACATAAAGGGATAAAAGCAGAGACAGACCCCTAACTCTACCAATAGCTGGCTTTTTAGACTTAGCAAGTAATTTCAACTCTTTGGACATCTTTAAATTTCCTCATCCATGCAATGGAATTAGCAATTCTTGACTTGCCGGTTTCCAAAGAGGGTTTTCTAGGAAACACGTAAAGGCAGTATGAAAATACAAAACAAAAACAACAACAAAAAGAGACACCCATTGTCTAAAAGGATGACTCTGTTCTTGGATTTGTCAGAAGTGAGGCCCTCTCTGTGTGGACCACTGCTTCACACAGCTTTGAGTAGGAACCTGAGAAAAATTACAAATTATATGTACATATTTCATTGATGAGACTGCATTTTTCTTGTGTTTTTCTTGTATTTTTTTATTTTTCCTCTGAAATGTGTCAGGGATCAAGAATTCCAATACCCTTCAAGGGTCCTTCCAGCTGGACTAAGAGTCAAATGGACATGAGACAGATTAACATGAGAAAATCAGATTTAATAGCATATGTACATGGAATCCAACACAGGAAATTGCAAAGACAGTCAGGCAAAATGAGGTATAAATTTCAGTCTGAAACAAGGAGAAAGGGATGTGAGACATCAGAGAAAAGAATGCACTTCACAGGGTGTTAAGAAAAAGAGCAGATGTTTGGTAGCTAGATGTTTGCTCTGCCACACAAATGGGCCACTCAAATAAATTTACCTCTGCTAATAACTCTTATTCTGGGAAAGAGCCCCCCCTCAATTAAAATTTTTCTCTGTAGTTAAGGGAGAAGCACAACTTTCTCTTGAGCCTCATAGGAATTATCAGTTGCCCTCAGCACAGAATAAACTTCATGCTAAGGTGGCGCATTTTGGGGTGGTATCCCCTCAGTCTCTACAAGTGGTTTTAGAACTTGGCTCCTTATTTCTATTAGATTTCTCCTGTTACATTAAGTCTGAATCTCAAGCAGAACTTCTGGGTTGAATCAAACACTGTCTTCGATCTGAGGCTGCCCTGTGCAATGATCCTGAATTGATGATTTGGGGAAATCAATACGCACTGAATCCACAAACTTATTAGAAACTATGAGTTACAGCTGATTGCCCATTTGATGATTTTTTAAAATGAGAATATCATAGAATAATAATAAAAGTTTACATTTGTAGCATACGATATGATTTATACGTGTGTGTGTGTGTGTGTGAGTGTGTATACATGACTTCACTTTCACTTAGTCCTTATAACAAATCCATGGGAAGAATCATCATCCTCATTTCACAGATGAGAAACCAAGACAAAAATGAAAGAAGTGATTTTTCTCTACCTCACACATCTGGTAAGTGTTGGAATAGGGACTCAAACCCAACTATTCTGAATCCAAGTTTTTAATTCCTTCTACAAAACCACACTGCTTGCAGAAAAACTATTTTGCACAAAGAGGCACATTAAATATCACAGTATAAGTATAGAAATTCCATTTTATTTCCAGCTACAATTTATTTTTGTTTGTTTTTAGTTTACTATTTATTTTTATCATAATTTATTTGAGCATAGTTGACAATTTCTTTTATACAGTATTTCCAATGGAAATTTATCTAATGTTATAGTCAGAAAAATAGGCCCCCTGACTGCCCACTCCTTCTGAAAATCACTTTGGATTTTCATCCCCGTTCCTGTGACTAGTCATTGCCATAGAGCCTAGAAAATGAAAGTCCTCAAAAAGTCTTTGTTTAACAAAGTTCTTCCACCAAAATTCTGGATTTATTCATTGTACTGTCTACACTTACCTGGTTGCTTTCTTTTTTTCTTTAATTCAAACATATACAAACCCCTCATTTACTGTGTTGCCACTGGGAATGGAAAGATTAAACTCCCTGCTCTCCAATGACTCACAGCTTTTAAAGACTAAAATCAATAAATACCAATATAAAGTAATTGCCAAAATAGAGGTGTGTTGCTAAAACACCAGCACGAGGGAGCAGAGGAAATGCTTATCAAGGGAGGGTACAAGAAGTTTCTCAAAGAGGTGCCATTCGAATCTTAAACTATAGATGGTTTATCAAGACTATAAAAGAGGGACACCTGGTTGGCTCAGTGGGTTAAGCCTCTGCCTTCAGCTCAGGTCATGATCTCAGTGTCCTGGGATCGAGACCAGCGTCAGGCTCTCTGCTCAGTGGGGAGCCTGCTTCCCTCTCTCTCTGCCTGCCTCTCTGCCTACTTCTGATCTCTCTTTCTGTCAAATAAGTAAATACAATCTTAAAAAAAAAATAAAAAGAAGAAGAAAAAAAAAGAAAAGGGGGACAAAGGCATTGTAGGGAGACATGAGGTTCAACAATAGCATGTATGAAGTCATGATTCTCAGGTTTATTGAGGCTAGACTGAAATAAAGCTTTTTTTTTTTTTAATGAGCCCCTTTATATGTTTATATGTACCACCTTTCATTAAATATACACACACATATGCAAATACAAATTGAAGAGATTTAGAAACATATAACAAAAGAAAAAGAAACAGTAAAGACCAGAAAACAGAAAAGCAAGAAAGTTCTAGAAGTTGTAAAGCCATTGGTTAAATGAGGCCAGGGAAATATAAAACTATGGTAAGTATGAGCTCCAAGCTTCGTTCCAAACTACAAACAACCAAAAAAGTAAATAAATGAGAAGTAAACAGGATTGATTCTAGATTTATAGTGTCCATAAAATAAGCACACATTTACTGTCTAGAAGGATAATAAAACCATGTAAACAGAGCAAAGCCAACCAACCAAATAAATAAAAGTCAGTGGCTCAGAAGGAGTACAGCTCTTCTGCCTCTGAAATCTTGAAAGAAGTTTTCATGCCGGTATTGCTCTCAGATTAAATCTGGGATATGTCTCTGCCTTTCTCCTGGGCTCTCACGCTGCTATTCCCAAGGTATCTCACATACATAGACCCTTGGCTTCTTGGCCTAATCCATGCTCTGGTCACACCCAGTAAGAAACAAACCCCAGCAGGGAACAATGCATATGTTCAAATCAGGGCATCTGCCCCACTTATTTTCCCCCTAACTTTATCATGTGTCACGGTAATGGAGTAGTTATTTTTAAGTGAGCTGTGCATCATGAATTGAGAAACCAAGTAATGGCTCCTTCTCAAGCTAAGACCTTATATCAACACTGAACAAATAAAATAGGTATTTTCATCTGTTTTAACATTACCTAAAGGATTTTTTAAATGTACATCATAACATTTAAATTTTCTACTGAGGGAATTTAAATCTGAAAGCAACAAAGCTTTTACACTAACTGGCATTGCTTACATTTTATATCACTGCAGAGCCATTAGTTATAAATGTTTCTATCTCAATTGATTATTTGAGAATCTGAACCTATTTTTCTCCCAATAGAATCACTCATAGGCTCACTGAAGTGATCTTTTATGTTCACTATGGTACATATAAATTATCACAATATTTTCTCTCTTACCCCTATAATGATTTTATTTGTAATCAGTTCTGCTTGGAGTGAAATAAATAACAATAAAGTTATATGGAATAATTTTTTTTCATTTCCTAAAACTCAATAATGAGAGCATTTTTCATATGTAATTTTTATTGAATTATAATTGGCATGTTATATTAGTTTTAGGGCTACAACATATCACTCAAAATTTTTATACCACCTGTCACAATCCAAAGTGATTATTGTTGACTATATTCCCTATGCTGTCCATCAATCCCCATGACTTATTTATTTTATAAGTAAGAGTTTGTCCCTTTTAATCCCCTTTACTTAATTATTTCACCCCTCCCCAACCTCCTCTTCCCTGTGGCAACTACCAGTTTGTTCTCTGTGTCGATGAATCTGTTTGTGTTTTGTTTTGTTTGTTCATTTGTTGTGTGTTTTACTCTAGACATAAGTGAAATCATTCAGTATTTGTCTTTGTCTGACTTACATTCCTTCGCATATACCCTTCAGGTCACCCATGTTGACACAAATGTTAGACGGCATTCTTCTTTCTTTGAATGGCTGAGTAGCACTGATGTATATATGTATATCACATCTGTATCTATCCATCTACTGGTGAACATTTAGGTTGCTTCCATATCTTGGCAGTGGTAAAGAAAGCTGTAATGAATATAGGGATACACATATCTTTTCAAATTTGTGTTTTCATTTCTCAGATAAATATCTTAAAGTGGAATTGCTGGGTTGTAGGATAGTTCTCTCTCTCTCTCTATCTCTCTCTTTTTTTTCCAATTTATTTTATTTTATTTCTTTTCGGTGAATGAAATCAGCATTCATGGTTTATGCACCGCACCCAGTGCTCCATGCAATACCTGACCTTCACACTACCCACCACCAGGCTTCATACTGTTTCCACAGTGGCTGCACCTGTTTGCATTCCCAAAACCAGTGCACTCTTCTCCACGCCCTTGCAGACCCTTGTAATTTCTTGTTTTTGATAATAACCATTGTGACAGCTGTTAGGTTTTGTCTCATTGTCATTTTGATTTGCATTTCCCTGGAGATCAGTGATTATTATTTATTTATTTATTTATTTATTTATTTATTTATTTATTTATTTTGGTAAAACAACAGGACCCATCCATATGTTGTCTACAAGAGACCCATTTTGAACCTGAGGATACACCCAGACTGAAAGTGAAGGGATGGAGAAGCATCTTTCATGCCAATGGGCCTCAAAAGAAGACCGGGGTAGCGATTCTCATATCAGATAAAATCTATCATATCAGATAGATTTTAAACTAAAGACTGTAGTCAGAGATACAGAAGGACACTACATAATTCTTAAAGGGACTATCCACCAAGATGATCTAACAATTGTAAATATATAGGCCCCCAATATGGGAGCAGCCAATTATATAAGAAAACTATTAATCAAGATAAAGAGTCATATTGATATGAATACATTAATAGTAGGAGATCTTAACATACCTCTCTCAGAAAATAGACAAATCACCCAAGCAGAAAATCAATAAAAGAAAACAAGAGCATTGAATGACATAGTGGACCAGATGGACCTCATAGAAATATACAGAACATTCCACCCTAAAACAACAGAATACTCATTCTTCTCAAGTACACATGAAACCTTCTCCAGAATAGACCACATACTGGGTCACAACCGATCAGGGCTCAACCGATACCAAAAGGCTGAGATTATTCCCTGCATATTCTCAGATCACAATGCTTGGAAACTGGAGCTCAATCACAAGGAAAAGTTCCGAAGGAACTCAAACACCTGGAGGCTAAAGACCACCTTGCTTAGGAATGCTTGGATCAATCAGCACAGCAAAGAAGAACTGAAACAATTCATGGAAACCAATGAGAATGAAGACACTTTGGTCCAAAACCTATGGCATATAGCAAAGGCAGTCCTAAGGGGGAAATACATAGCCATCCAAGCCTCCCTCAAAAAAATTGAAAAATCCAGAACACACCAGCTGTCTCTACACCTTAAAGAACTGGAGAATCAACAACAAATTAAGACAACTCCACACACAAGAAGGGAAATAATCAAGATTAGAGCAGAGATCAATGAGATAGAAACCAGAGATACAGTAGAACATATCAATGAAACTAGAAGCTGGTTTTTTGAAAGAATCAATAAGACCAATAAACCATTGGCCACACAAATCCAAAAGAAAAGAGAGAAAGCTCAAATTAATAAAATTATGAATGAAAAGGGAGAGATCACAACTAACACCAAGGAAATAGAAACAATCACCAGAAGTTATTATCAAAAGTTATATTCCAATAAGTTAAGCAACCTAGATGAAATGGATGCATTCCTGGAAAACTATAAACTCCCAAAATTGAACCAGGAAGAAACTGACAACCTGAATAGTCCTATATCTAGTAACGAGATTGAAGCAGTGACCAAAAACCTCTCAAAAAACAAGAGCCCAGGACCTGACGGATTCCCTGGGGAATTCTCCAAACTTTCAAAATAGTAACACCTATTCTCCTGAAGCAGTTTCAAAAAATTGAAGCAGAAGAAAAACTTCCAGATTCTTTTTATGAAGCCAGCATTACCCTGATCCCCAGATCAGTGATATTTAACATCTTTTCATGAGTCTGTTGGTCATCTGTATGTTTTGTTCGAATTAAGTGTCCATTCAGGTCCTCTGCCCACTTTTTAATGGGACAGTTTGTTTTTCATTGACTTGTATGAATTCTTTAATTTTGGATCTTAACTCCTTATATTATATCATTGGCAAATATCTTCTATTCACTGGGTTGCTTTAAAAAATACTCCTGTGTGCTCCTGGTTAAAAACCAAATGTTTAATGGAATATTTTAGCTACTCTTTGCAACCTATATCTTATGACTATTATTAATCTTGATCTTGATTTTTCATGCAAATTAGTGTCAAGAATAATAAAAAGCAATTGGACTAAAAACTTTAAAAATATGTTTTTCAGTAATCTCAACTTCTTATCCAAAGTATTATAATTAAATTCTGAACATAGGATATTTCATTGGTGCTCTTGATAAAACCTTTGGGCTTTAACTGGAATAGAAGGAAAGCAAAGTTAAGTATTAGAAGCTAAAGTTAAAGACAATATTGAAAAATCAGCTGTGGGATGCCTGGGTGGCTCAGTTGGTTAAGCAGCTGCCTCCAGCTCAGGTCATGATCCCAGTGTCCTGGGATCGAGTCCCACATGGTGCTCCTAGCTTGGCAGGAAGCCTGCTTCTCTCTCTGCCTCTGCCTGCTGCTCTGTCTGCCTGTGCTCGCTCATGCTGTCTCTCTCTCTCTCAGTCTAACAAGTAAATAAATAAAATCCTAAAAAAAAAAGAAAGAAAAGAAAGAAAAATAAGCTTGTAAATAATCAATTATAAGCAATATTTAGACTTGAGACTATCTTTTTCTCTTTTAACTGTCTATATATAAAACCAAAAAATTGTATAAAGATATCAATTATACAGAAGAAAATGCATTTGGGATAATCTGCTCAGCTGCAATGCATACCCGTCATTCCCTTGTTTCTTTGTGGTCCATTCCCATGGTCAGAGAATACAAAACTTTTTTTTTTTTTTTAATATAGTTTATATTCTCTACAGTGGTTTTAGGTTCATAGAGCATTTGAGTACAGAAAGTACAGAGATTTCCCAAATATGGCCTCCATTCACATGCCCAGTCTCTCCACTGGCACTATCTCCCACCAGAGTGATACATTTGTATACTTCATGAACCTACAGTTTTGCACCATTATCACTCAAAGTTCAACGTTTGTCTTAGGGCTCACTCTTAGTGTCACCTATTCTCTAGGTTGGACAAATGTGTAATGGCATGTGCCCTCCATTATATACCATACAGTGTATTTCACTGCCTAAGAATCCTTTTTGCACCATGGATTCAGTCCTCACCTCCCCAACCCCAGCAATCGTTGATCCCTTTACTGTCTCCAAAGTTAGCCCCTTCCCAGAATGTCATGTAGTTGGAATCTCACAGTATATAACCTTTCTCAGGCTTTTTTTTCACTTGGTAATATGCATTTAAGGATGTTCCATATCTTTTCATGCTTGATCGTGCATTTCTTTTTAGCACTAAATAAAATTCTATTTTCTATGTGTACCAGTTTGTTTGTCTCTCCACTCACTAAAGTACACCTTGTTTGCTTTGAAGTTTTGACAATTATGAATAAAACTGACATAAATACCCATGTTCTGGTTTTGGTGTGAACATAAGTTTTCATTCCTTTGGGTAAGTATCAAGGAGTACAATTGCTGGATATGTTAAGAGTCTGTTATATCACACTTCCTTTCAAAGTGACTGTACCATTTTGCTTTCCCAGCATTTTTCCAGCAGTGAATGAGAGTTCCTGTTGTTCCACATCCTTGCCAACATTTGGTGCTATCAGCATTCCGGCTATTCCTATAGGTGTAGTATCTCACTGTTTTAATTTGAAGCTCCTACTGATAAATGATGTTAAACACTTTTTATACTGTTATTTGCCAGACGTAGCCTTTTGAACTGATCCAGGCATTTCTTTATTTTGTTGCAACTGGAGATAGTACCACTGTAGAACTTCCATTTGAGTCCTCTAAATTCAGATGGTGAATTTCCCATTGACTCCAATGACTTCAGATAAGGGGGGGGGCGGAACAGGCTCTCCAATGAGCAGCCCCCCCACCCCGCCTGCCTCTCTGCCTACTTGTGATCTCTGTCTGTCAAATAAATAAATAGAATTAAAAAAAAAAAGGAACCAAGAAAATACTGAGTATTAAAAAATGTGATAGTTGAAATATAAAATAAAATATGGTGAATAGTATTAAGGAACAAAACATTTTTTTTAAGATTTTATTTATTTATTTATTTGACAGAGAAAAAGAGATAACACAAGCATGGGGAGTGGCAGTTGAGGGTGAGGGAGAAGCAACCACCCCTAAACAGGGATCCCTATGCGGGGCTTGATCCCAGGACCCAGCTGAGCCAATGAGGAATGAATTGAAAAGCAAATCCATAAATTGCAAAGATCAAATAGAGAAAACTTTCCAGAAGGATTCTGAAAAATCCAGTTTATATCCTTCAAAATGTATGTTAAATGTTACTTTAGAGATAAAAATGAATGTAAAAAGACACACTACATAAATGCTCTTTATTTAAAAAGTTAACATGGCTCTATAAATATCTGAGAAAAGTTGATTTTTTTTTTACAGTGGGATATACAGCTGGAAATAAAGAGGGATATTCATCCTGAAGACATAATCATCTCAAATGTTATACACCTAGTAATACAATTTGAAACAGAGACTGATATACATTAAGGGAGACATAGGTAAATACACAGTCATTGATAGAATAACCAAGAAAAAGGTTAACAGTATAGTTACAGAAGATTTAACAACACTATCAACAAGACAGCTGGTGTGGCCTAATTAATAAAGAATACTATGTTCATAACCACAGAAAAGATATCATTTTTAAGAGTACTTGGATCTTTCACCAAGGTGGATAATATGCTAATCAATGTGTTTCATATATTTCAAAAGGTTGAAATATTACAAAATATTTCCCAGCACACAGCAGAAACACATTAAAATTGCATTAAAATGTGATCTCTTGGGGCAACTGCATGGCTCAGTTAAGCATCTGCCTTTAGCTTAGGGCATGATCTCAGGATCCTGGAATCTAACCCTGCATCTAGCTCCATGCTCAGCAGGGAATCTGCTTCTCCCACTCCCTCTGCCTGCCTCTTCTGCTCATGCTCTCACTCTTTTTCTTAAATAAATAAATAAAATCTTTAAAAAATTTAATATCTTGGAAAGCTTGAAATATTTGGAAATTAAGGAGCAAAATTCAAAATCTCATGAATTAATGAAAGCAGCCTTGAAATTTGGAGATATTTTTAACTGAAGGATAGATAAATACAAGAGATAAAAATTTGTTGGACAGGACTAGGAAATATACAGCTTCCAATGTATGTTAGAAGTTTGAAATCAATGATTTATTTGAATAATGAAAAATTAATGATTTAAATTTAAAAAATAAATTAAATTTAAATTTGTAAATATAAGGAAAAATAAAGTGACACATAGAAAACCAATGAAGGAATTAACAAAGCCATAATTTGATTATTTGAAAGGAAAAATTAAAATGATAAAAGTTCACCAAAATATATCAAGTGTAACAAGAAAGTAGAAATTGCCAATATTAGGAATGAGAGAAATGACATCACAGCAGATCATTGGACTATTAAAAGGATAATAGTAAAGTAGTAGAAAAACATTATTTCAAAAAATTCAACAGGCCTTCCCAGAGTCCTGAGATGGAGCCCAGCATGGAGCTCCCTGCTGAGCAAGGGAACCTGCTTCTCCCTCTGCCCACTGCTTCCCCTGCTTGTGCTTTCTCTCTGTGTCAAATAAATAAACAAAATCTTTAAAAAAAATCAATAGCTTATATAAAATAGAAAAAAAAACTTTTAAAAGCAATTTAATCAGGAAAATGGAATGGAGGTACTTTCCCCAATTCCCCTCATGAAATACAACTAAAAACTCTATATGGAATATATGTAATAAATACAATAAAAGTCTGAATGGTGGAAAGAAAACACAACTTCTAGGACCTTTAGGTGTCAGTGAAACAGGCTGACTTTTAGGAGTCAGTGAAGACTGAGTAGAGAATGTAGATTTCTGCCTGCGCTAGGAGATAATGAGGCAATGTCCCCCTTCCACTGTCTGGGTGGTATCAGAAGAAGCCAGCTAAAACAGAAAGCTTAAGTAATATGTTGCTTCAAAATAAGTCAAGCAGAGAAAGTCAATTATATGATTTCACTCAATTGTGCAACATGAGGAATAACAGGGAAGACATAAGGAGAAGGAAAGGAAAAGTGAATTGGGGCAAATTGGAGAATAAGGTGAACCATGAGAGACTGTGGACTCTGAAAAACAATCAGGGTTTTCGAGGAGAGGAGAGTTGGGGGTTATGTGAGCCTGGTGGTGGGTATTATGGAGGGCACCTATTGCATGGAGCACTGGGTGTGGTACATAAACAATGAATCTTGGAACACTGCATCAAAAACTAATGATGTAACATGGGAGCTTAAGTGGGTACGAGAAGAATAAATGAAACAAGATGGGATTGGGAGGGAGACAAACCATAAGTGACTCTTAATCTCACAAAACAAACTGAGGGTTGCTGGGGGGAGGGGGTTTGGGAGAAGTGGGTGGGATTATGGACATTGGGGAGGGTATGTGCTTTGGTGAGTGCTGTGAAGTGTGTAAACCTGATGATTCTCAGACCTGTACCCCTGGGGATCAAAATATATGTTTATAAAAAATAAAAAAATTAAAGGTAAAAAAAAAAAAACCAAAAAAAAACTAATGATGTATTTTATGGTGACTAACATAACACAATAAAAAAAAAAGAAACAAACAAACAAACAAAAAAATATCCCAAAGCCCAAGTTTTAATAAGAAATCACCTATCATACCAAGAATGAGGGATATCTTGAGCTGAATAAACAAAACAAAACAAAACCCCCAAGCCAAAAAAAAAACATATAAAAACAAACCACAGTATTGATGACAGCATTAAGATGACAGGGATTATAGAATTATCTGACAAATGTTTTAAAACAGTCATTATAAAGATGTATAAACAGGGGCACCTGGGTGGCTCAGTGGGTTAGGGGCCTCTGCCTAGTGCTCGGGTCATGATCCCAGGGTCCTGGAATCGAGCCCCGCGTCGGGCTCTCTGCTCGGCAGGAAGCCTGCTTCCTCCTCTCTCTCTGCCTGCCTGTCTGCCTACTTGAGATCTCTGTCTGTCAAATAAATAAATAACATCTTAAAAAATGCATAAACAAGCAATTATTAACAAGCCAGAAACAAATAAACAAACAAACAAAAATAGATTCGCAGCAATAAAAGCAAGTCCCAGTAAAGAAATAGAAGACACAAAGAAGGAACAAATGGCAATTTTAGAACTGAAAAATATGGTAACTGAAATTAAAAAAGAAAAAAAATCCTAAAAGATGAAGAGCAGAAGTTCTTTGGAAGAGTGGAATGAAGAAAACAGAGGAAAGAGCCCATACATTTGAAGACAGATCATTGAAATTATTCAGGCAAAATAATCCTAAGAAAATACACTAACACGTAGAACCTCAGCCCCTGTGGAGTATAACAAAAAGAGAAAAATAATCACATCCACTTCATTGGCATTCCGGAAAGTGAGGAGAGAGAGGGCAGATATGAAAAAGTAACAAAGAGAAAATGAAAAAAAAATTCATTACAATATCATTCAAAGCCAGATTTTAAAAGTATATTTAATGCTGTCAAAAACTAATGATATCTTCATCAAGACAGCATGGTACTGGCACAAAAACAGACACATAGATCAA
>NC_081557.1:109825140-109863633 GCF_022355385.1 Mustela nigripes
AAACTGAGGGTTGCCGGGGGGAGGGGGTTTGGGAGAAGGGGGTGGGATTATGGACATTGGGGAGGGTATGTGATTTGGTGAGTGCTGTGAAGTGTGTAAACCTGGTGATTCACAGACCTGTACCCCTGGGGATAAAAATATATGTTTATAAAAAATACAAAATTAAAAAAAAAAAAAAAACACTAATGATGTGTTTTATGGTGACTAACATAACAAAATAAAATTAAAAAGAAATAATAATGTTGCTGAAACAACTGCATAAACATTTAGAAAAGGCAAGAAATAATGAAAAAAGTAACTAAAATACTTAAAATAGGGTAATTTACAACAGTGCCAAGAAATTAGCAATGAATCCAAAAGATATGGGAAATGTCTACAGAAAAAAGTATATTTTTTAGATATAATAATATAATTACTAAACAAATTAAGAGATAGATGAAACCTTAGGTAGGAAAACAATATTTTAAATATATCAGTTATCCAAAAATTGATCTGTAAAGTTTCAATAAAATCCCTAGAGTTCTTTTGTAATTTTGAAATGATTCTAGAATATGTGTGGAAATGTGTAGCACAGTAAGAGTGATACAAAATTGTATACACTCTTTCGATCAAGAGGGAGACCTATTTCCCTTTCTCTTGTATTTTGGTGGCCTGGCCAATGGACTGATGTTAAGCAGTTTGTAGGCCTAGCCTTTAAGAGAACTCACAGCTTTTGTGCTGGCCCCCTGGAATTCTAAGCCACCATGATAGAAGTCTGCGCACGCTAAGTCTCCCATGCTGTGAAGAAGGCGAAACTAATGAGAGAGAGAGAGAGAGAGGCAGACAGGCAGATATTACTTGGTTACTTCTGGTCAGCCCCTAACCATTTGAGTTAGTTCAGCAGAAACTCCAGAGACATCAAGGGATAGAGACCAACTGTACCCTGTCTAAATTCTTAACCTACAGAGTGGTGAGAAATAATCTATAATAATAATAATAATAGTTATTATTATTATTATTAATAGTTATTGTTATTATTATTATTTTTAAAGATTTTATTTATTTATTTGACACTGATCACAAGTAGGCAGAGAGGCAGGCAGAGAGAGAGAGGAGGAAGCAGGCTGCCCGCGGAGGAGAGAGCCTAATGTGGGGCTTGATCCCAGAATCCTGGGATCATGACCCGAGCCGGAAGCAGAGGCTTTAATCCACTGAGCCACTCAGGCACCACTATTATTATTATTATTGCTGTTTTAAATCATTAAGGTTTTAGGGTAGTTTGTTATATAACAATATGTACATAGAACCATATGAAAATACAGTAGGATTATTACAAAAAGAAAAGGTAAGTAATGACGAACACAGAATTTAAGACAAAGCTCAATTTAGATTGGGCAGCATGGCAGATGTGCCCATTAGTTGGATACTAGTGACATACAGGTTATTACTAAAGGTTGTAGATTTTGTTTTGGGTAGTGGTTTTTCAAGTACTGACAAATTATTAAAAATGAATAATTAACTAAATCTTAACCTTCATTTATTTTAATTGTGTTATGTGTGGGCTAATAAGAATGTGTTATAAACCAATTATTGTAATTATTCCAGTTTTCATCCCATGGTATCCAATAAAAAAAATTACTATCTATGGAAATACTAGAGTAGATTTTATAAAATTTCAAATCTCAAATATTATTATGAGCTGCTAGAATTCTTAGTCTTTTTTTTTTTCTTACTCTTTCTCTTGTCTTTTATTACCTTGCTTCAGGGTTAAAAGTGCTTTTCCAAGAAAAATAAAATACACATTTAATTTCCTTATACTGCAGTTACAAAATGATTTATAAGAATTTCAACAGATGGAAAATGTTGACAGAATTTAATATAACTCTTTCTTGTAGTTATTATTTGTTTTATAGAGATGTTAATCTTAAGGACAGGTTAAATCATTAAGTTCCTTCCAGGAATAAATCCAGATGAAGTACACAAATTTCCAGTGACATATACTTATAATAATTTACTTTAGTGAAAACCTTTATCATAACAGATTAAATTGTGTAGTGGTTCCTAGAAATGTTTTTTTTTTTTAAAGAATGCAGATTTCATAACAGCCTATTTTTCAAATGCAGCTTTCATTGTATAAATAAGACTGTAGCAGTAACAGTTTTTAAAAAAACTTAAGAAAGCTTCCAACAAACCATTTTAAATTGTTGATATTTTTGTGTATTTTTAAATACATACTTTAAAATTTTATAGCAGTATAATATGCATAAGCATATATCCCACAGAATACTATCCCCAATACACTCAAGGCATATATCCCTTACAATACCATCTCTATTAAGAAATGTAACACTAACATTACTCTGGAAGACTCAGTCATAGGTCCTTACAAATTTCTTTCTTCCCAAAGGAAACCATTATATGATATCTAAAAGCATAGCTGAGTTTTGCATGTTTGGGAATGCATTTCAGTAGAATCATAGAGCCTGACTTTTTTTCAAAATATGTTGGTGATACTTTTGCATGAATCTGCATGTGGCGGATGGTACCCTTTCATTGCTGTCTAGTATTTCACTGAGTGGACATATCAAACTGCACCTTTTCTTCTGGCAGGTAGTTAGTATCAAAGTAGATCATCTTTGAACAATCTGGGACTAAGTTGATCAGAAGCTAGTTTTCAATCTCTGTAAAGGCTGAAGTATTTTTTGTTTGCTTCTCCTAACACAGGGCATTCTTACACAGGTCCCAAATAATACTTGGGAGTTTATTAGACTCCCCTCCTTCTTGGAGGACACTTAATTCCAATTTTTGCCTTTAGTACTTGTGAAACTACTGAGACCTCTGCTCAGCTTCTTAAAGTCCGTTGAAACCTAAGAATTGCCAAGTGCCTGGAGGAGAATGTTGAGGGAAATGCCAAGCTCCCCTCTGTGTCGTCCCTTTCTCTCTGGGATGCTGGACCTCTACTCTAGTTCTTGTTGCTTCAGCTATTCTCAAAACCCTTTAATAGATCATATTTTTTTTACTTTAAAAAAAATTTTTTTTATAAACATATAATATATTTTTATCCCTAGGGGTACAGGTCTGTGAATCGCCAGATTTATACACTTCATAGCACTCACCATAGCATATACCCTCCCCAATGTCCATAACCCCACCCCCTCCCTCCAGCAACCCTCAGTTTGTTTTGTGAGATTAAGAGTCACTTATGGTTTGTCTCCCTCCCAATCCCATCTTGTTTCATTTATTCTTCTCCTACCCCTTAACCCCGCATGTTGCATCTCCACTTCCTCATATCAGGGAGATCATATTTAAATAGATATATATGATGAAAATAGAATAGCATCAATTATATATGTATATATGTATGTGTGCATGCTATTTGTGTATATATTATGTGTATATACTATATGTGTATATTATTTCCATGTGTATATATACATATAATACCCAACTCTATACTCTCCCCTTTTGTGTTGCTCCACTTAATGTTCAGAGTAATTTTCTCCACAATTCTACTAGTCAATTTCCCATCCCCCAAGAACTTGTACAAAGCCTGGAGCACAAAGATTCTAAATATTTGTTGAATAAACGGGCAAATTCTCCTGAACCCTCTCTCACTCCTTTTACTGAAATATCAAGAAACCTTTGTTCACTGCACTCACCGGGCATCTTCAATCTCTTAACCATCTATAGTACCTGAAATCTCACTGTCTATGAAATGACCTTGTTACCTTCCACCTATTTCAAGGATATGTTTCATATACTGCATGTATTTCTTAAGTGAGAAAACTGCAGTTCACCAAAGATGGTTTTAAAACTATTGCTTTTTTCACTTCTATTTCTTTTGACTTCATTGCTGCTCAGCTATCACCTTTTGGTCTTACTCATCTTTGATATCTAATGACTTTTGATCTAACAAACACGTAAAAGCTGCATAGCATAGTTCTTCCTCAAACCCATTTTCCTTTTGTCTGGGTCTTATAGCTAGATTCTTGTCCCAGCCTCCCTTACTGCTACATGGGTCCATGTGACTGAATTTGGCCAATGGAGTTCCAAGGATGTGATGTTATCATTTCCAGTTTGGCCCCATAAATTCTCCACTGTTTCTCTTCCTCCCTCTTCCAGTAGGATGTTGGTTTCCGTAGTAACACTGCAACTTAATATAGAAAATGGCAGACCCCCCCCCCCTTCATCTTGTGTCTCTGAATGGCTGTGTGGAGCAGAGCCCCTTGTTGCTGATTGGATTTCAAATAAACTACAATATGTTTGTAACCTCTGAGATTTGAAATTGACATGTTACTACCCTTAGAATTACCTTTGGTAATGCACCATGCTACATCTCCATATTGATAAATTCTGCTATAATTCTAGAAATTTTAGGACTTTAAGATAAAAAAGTATACTAGTATCATAGTTCTTGGACTTTATCATGAGATAGCATTGTAATGGTAACAAACTTTACTTCCATTTCAGAAAACTAGAAAACCTAACACATTCTGTAATATGAAGCTGTTGTACATCTAATTATTTCTATAATTTGTAACCTTAGCTATTTTTATTAATTTTTTTAATTTTATTTTTTTCAGTGTTCCAAAATTCATTGTTTATGCACCACACCCAGTGCTTCAAGCAATATGTGCCTTCCAACCAATCTTTTAACCTGTCCTTAACTCTCCTTCTATTGTTTTCCATAATTATTCTGAGTCCTCTCCTCTCACCTCAAACTTTTCCTCTCATATTTTTAGTGTAGATGTTTTTTTGTTTGTTTGTTTGCTTTGTTTTGTGGGTTTTTTTTTTATTTTTCCCTCTTTAGCTTATTAAGATATCACTAGTGGAGGACTGGTCTGCTACATGCTCATTCACCAAAACTGGAAGCATCCCTTGCCTGGTACCTAATTCCTATCCTCTCATATTTTTAGAATAGGCTTCTTCTTTGAGACAGTTGAAGCCATCATATATTTCTCCCACAATAAAATATTTGAATTATTTTATTTCTCATACCAAACCCTCTTCTACCTCAGTGACTTAGGGAATACATTGCAGATCCTGAAGATCATTTGACTTAAGTCATTTAAACTCTTTATCTGTAAAATGGGAATTAAAGTTTTTGAACTGACTACTTAGATCTATTATGATGGCCAAATAAAGTTTATATATATATATATATATATATATATATATATATATATATATATAACAATCTTTACTTTTTAAGGGATTATTGCAATTTTTATCCATAATGCTGTACTATTTTTATTTCTAGTTAGGCACTGTTTAAACACGCATCCCCAATCATCAAATATGGTTTATTATGTAAAATTCCAAAATGTTAAGTTGTAAGTTTTATGGGAACAAAATTCTCTGTGGTCAGGATGTTGGTCATTATTTCTTAGTTTTATCATCATAAATTAAGTTCTATGTTTAGTCATTCCTTGGATATTGTGTTCAAAAGGGTACACATATATGTCCTTCCTCATTGCCTCCAGATGCAGCAAATAAACAATTTCTTCAGTGTTATTTCCACAGTTTTAATTTATAGGCTGAAATTAAACTATCTAATAAATATCATTTATAACCCTACCAGATAATTCAGTTGACAACTTCTTTCATAGTGTATATGTTCAATGAACATGTTTGAATATCTATTATCTTCAAGGAGCTGTTCCTCTGAAGGATATATCAGGAGATATATCTCCTAAATATATCTCCTGATTTTAGGAGGATTAACTAAAATGCAACTCCCATCAACTGACCAAATTGGAAGATGCCATCTATAAGATTCATACAGTTTCTCCAGCTGCACCTTAGAACTCATTCCAGATTTCTCTATCTCCCTCAGCTGCTACATCCAATCAGTTAGCATCTCTGACAATTTCATGAGATAAATATTTCTCAGAGGTGTGCCTTCTTCGTTAAGGTCTCTAGCATATGTCTCTACATAACTTGACCCTGCATATATCATAAGTTTTATGTCATTTAACCATGACTTTTAACATTATATTAAAGTCATGGAGAACATGTTATAGTTCTACAAATGTATTATGATATTCTACATTTCCATGGTGGTACTCACATGGTTTTCTCTCACCAGAATGCCCATTCTCTTGTTTTTCTTTTCTTTTTTTTTTCTTCCAACTTTTTGTTTAAATTTTAGCTATTGATATATAGTATAATATTGGTTTCAGGAGTAGAACTAAGTAATTCATCACTTACATATAACAACCAGTGCTCATGATAACAACTGCCCTCCTGAATGCCCATCTCTTATCCCCCACCCCCCACCCACCTCCCTCCTATAACCCTCAGTTTGTTCCCTATCATTAAGTGTCTCTTGGCTTCCCTCTCACTTCTTCTCTCTTTTTTCCCACATCTGTTTTGTTTCCTAAATCCCACATATTCATGAAATCATATCGACTGACTGATTGCCTGACTAATTTCACTTAGCATAATATACTCTAGCTCCATCCACATCATTACAAATCAAAAGATTTCGTTGTTTTTGATGGCTTAATAATATTCCTATATGGTATAGCTATACCACTTTTTCTTTATCCATGCATCAGTTGATAGACACCTGGGCTCTCTCCATAGATTGGCAATTGTTTATGATGATGCTATGACATTGAGGTGCATGGACCCTTTTAAATATGTATTTTTGTATTATTTGTGTAAATACCTAGTAGTGCAATTGCTGGATCATAGGGTATTTCTATTTTTAACTTTTTGAGGAAACTCTGTACTGTTTTTCATGATGGCTGAACCAGTTTGCATTCAATCAACTGTGCAAGAGGGTTCCCCTTTCTCTGCACCCTTGCCAAAATTAGTTGTTTCTTGTGTTGTTAATTTCAGCCATTCAGACAGGTGTGTCTTGTTATCTCATCATGGTTTTGATTTGTATTTCTTTGGTGATTAGCGACGTTGAGCATCTTTTCATACATCTGTCAGCCATCTGGATCTCTTCTCTGGAAAAATGTCTATTCATGTTTTCTGTCCATTTCTTAACTAGATTATTTGTTTTTTGAGTGTCGAGTTTGTTAAGTTCTTTATAGATTGTGAATACTAATCCTTCATCAGATATGTCATTTGCAAATATCTTCTCCCATTCTGTAAGCTGCCTTTTAGTTTTGTTGATTGTTTCCTTTCCTGTACAGAATCTTTTTATCTTAATGAAGCCCTAATAGTTCATTTTTGTGTTTGTTTCTGTTTCCTCCAGTGATGTGTCTAGTAAGAATTTGATATGGCCAAGGTCAAAGAGGTTTCAGCCTATGTTCTCCTCTAGGATTTTGATAGTTTCCAGTCTCACATTTAGGTCTTTCATCCATTTTGAGTTTATTTTTGTGTACAGTATAAGAAAGTGGTCCAGTGTCATTTTTCTGCATGTTGTCCAGTTTTCCCAACACCATGTTTTGAAGGGACTGTGTTTTTTCCCATTGGATATTCTTTCCTGCTTTGTTGAAGATTAGTTGACCATATTGTTGCACACCCATTCTGGGTTTTGTATTCTGTTCCATTGATCTATGTGTCTGTTTTTGTGGCATTACCATATTGTCTTGATGACTACAGCTTTATAATGTATTTTGAAGTCCGGAATTGTGATGCCACCCACTTTGCTTTTCTTTTTTGGGATTGCTTTCATTATTTGGGGTCTTTTGTTGTTCCACAAAAATTTCGGGACTTTTTGTTCCAACTCTGCAAAAAATGCTGTTGCTATTTTGATAGGGATTGCATAAAATGTGTAGGCTGTGTTGGGTAGTATAAACATTTCAAAATATTTGTTCTTCCAATACATGAACATAGAATTTTTTCCCATTTCTTTGCATCCTCTTCAATTTCTTTCATAAGTGTTCTGTAGTTTTCAGAGTACAGATCTTTTACCTCTCTGTTAGGTTTACTCCTAGGTATCTTATGGCTTTTGGTACAATTGTAAATGGGATTGATTCCTTGATTTCTCTTTCTGCTGCTTCATTATTGGTGAATAGAAGTGTAACAGATTTCCTTACACTAGTTCTATATTCTGAAGCTTTGCTAAATTCATGTATGAGTACTTAGTAATTTTTTGGTAGAGTCTTTTGGGATTTCTACATAGAGTATCATGTCATCTGAGAATAGAGAAAGGATGATTTTTTTCCTTATCAGTTCCAATGTTTCCTACTTCTTTTCTTTGCCTGATTGCTGAGGCTAGGACTTCCCATACTACATTAAAAAAACAGTGGTGATAATGAACATCCCTATCTTGTTTCTTACCATAGGGGAAATGTTCTCAGTTTTTTTCTACTGAGAATGAATGATACTAGCTGTGCGTTTTTCATTCGTGGCATTTATGAGGTTGAAATATGTTCCATCTATCCCTACTTCGTTGAGGGTTTTTATCAAGAATGGACGCTGTAGGCATTCCTGGGTGGCTCAGCGGGTTAAGCCTCCACCTTCAGCTCAGGTCATGATCCCAGGATCCTGGGATTGAGTCCCACATCAGGTTCTCTGCGCACCAGGGAGTTTGCTTCCTCCTCTCTCTCTCTGCCTACTTGTGATCTCTCTCTCTCAAATAAATAAATAAATTCTTAAAAAAAAAAAAAAGAATGGATGCTGTATTTTTTCAAGTAATTTTTCTGTATCTATTGAGGGGACTATAAGGTTCTTATCCTTTCTTTTATTAATGTGGTGTATCATGTTGATTGCTTTGTGAATGTTGAACCACCCCTGCATCCCAGGAATAAATCCCATTTGATAATGATAAATAATTCCTTTAATGTACTGTTGTATTTGATTTTCTAGCATCTTCTTGAGAATTTTTGCATTCATGTTCACCAGAGATAATGACTTCTAATTCTTTTTAGTGTGGTTTTGTCTGGTTTTGGAATAAAGTAATGCAAGCCCGTAGAGTGAGTCTGGTAGTTTTCCTTCCACTTACAGTTTTTGGAACAGTTTGAGAAGAACAGGTATTAGCTCTTCTTTAAATGTCTGATAGAACTTCCCTGGGACGCCGTCTCATCCTGGACTTCAGTTTGTTAAGAGATTTTTGATTACTAATTCAATTGCTTTGCTGATTATAGGTCTGTTCAATTTTCTATTTCTTCTTGTTTCAGTTTTGGTAGTTTGCATGTTTTTAGGAATTTATCTATTTCTTCCAGATTGCCCAGTTTGTTGATGTAATTTTTTGTAATATTCTCTTATAATTGTATTTCTGTGGTGTAGGTAGTGATTGCTCCCCTTTCATTTGTAATTTTACTTATTTGGGTCCTTTCTCTTTTCTTTTTGGTAAGTCTGGATAAGGGTTTATCAATTTTTTTTAATTCTTTCAAAGAACCAACTCCTCTTTTTGTTGATCTGTTCTATTGGTTCTTTTTTGTTTGTTTCTATATGATTTATTTCTGCTCTAATCTTTATTATTTCTCTTCTTGTGCAGGCTTTAGGCTTTATTTCCTATTACTTTTCTAGGTACTTATGGTGTAAGGTTAGGTTGTGTATTTGAAACTTTTCTTGCTTCTTCAGGTAGGCGTGTATTGCAATATACTTTCCTCTTAGGACCACATTTGCTGTAGCCCAAAGATTTTGGACTGTTGTGTTTTCATTTTCATTGCTTCTATATATTTATGCCCCAAACTTGGGAGCACCTAAATATATAAATCAATTAATAACAAGCATAAAAAGCACATTGATACTAATACAATAATAGGGGACTTTACAATAGTAGGGGACTTTAACACCACTTACAGCAATGCTCAGATCATCTAAGCAGAAAATCAACAAAGAAACAATGGTTTTGAATGACACACTAGAATAGATGGACTTAACAGATATATTCAGAAGATTTCATCTTATAGTAGTAGAATAAACATTCTTTTCAATATCTGTACCCTCCCCCAGATAAGGGAAGTTTTCCAGTATAATTTGCTCAAATAATCCTTCTGCTCCTTTATCTTCTTCTGGGATTCCTTTCTTACAAATGTTATTATGCTTTATTGAGTTGCTGATTTCCCCAAGTCTACATTTCGTGATCCAATACCTTTCTTGACCTCGTTTTTTCAGCTTCATTATTTTCCATAATTTTGTCTTCTATACCACTGATTTGTTCCTTTCCTCATTGTCTTTGCATCCATTTGGTTTTGCATCTTGGTTATAGCATTTTTAATTTCAGCGTGACTAGTTTTTTGTTCTTTTATCGCTGCAGTAAGGGATTCTCTAGTGTCTTCTATGCTTTTCTCAAGCAAAGCTAGTACACTTATAATTATTTTTTAAAATTCTGGTTTGAACATCTTACTTGTATTTGTAGTGATTAAATTCCTGGCCAAGACTTCTTCCTATTCTTTCTTTTGGGAGAATTCCCCCATCTTATCACCTTGTCTGGGTCACTGTTTTTGGGTGTGTGGAATTGTTAGGAAAGTCTGTTTTATTCCTGCTCCTGAGAGTAATGACTATGTTATGAAGAGGTCCAAAACAAAACAAGGCAAAAACAAACAAACAAAAAAGAAGCTAGATCCTAGGTGTGTTTTGGTTGCTTGTTAAAAGAAGATAGACACAGGGTGGAGGGGGAGGAAATAATAAATTTTAAAATACTAAAAAGAAATTCTTTCAAAAAGTATGCTAGATTCTAGGTGTGTGTTGGTCTATTCATTAAAAGAAGTTAGATTAAAAAAAGAGAAGGGGGAGCTAGATCCTATTTCCCCTAGAGTTGAAGCTTTGTGGCACTCTATGATCAGTAGACAGTGTGTGTAAGGAATTTGTGCTAGCCTCCTGGAGAAGGGACCTGCTGCTCTGATTCTCAGATGAATTTGCCCTAATGAGGATGCACCTGCAGGGCATGGGGTGGGGAGAGCACAGATCTGGCCTCCACTGTGTGATGCTGTTTTGCTCCCTAAGTCAATCAGTGCTAATGGGTGTAGAGAATGGCATTGCCCCACTTTCTCATCCCTAGAGCAGGGACTTCATTCCCACTGCTCTTCAGGAAGCCCTCTCAGAAGAGCAAACAATTAGCTCTCTTGTGTCCCGGGCTTCTGCCACATTCCTGCCTTCACCTTGCCTGTTTCTGAGCTGTCTACCTGCCAGGAGGCATACTATTTGTTTTATTTCAGGCACAAGTGGCTAGGTTTCAAAACTCCAAATATTAGAGACCTACATGGTCTGGACCTATGTTGATCATTTGGGGGAAGGGTCTTATTGTACTGTTACCGGTGGCTTCTTGTCTCAGAAATCAGATGTACAACCATGAAGCAATTCAGAATTTATGATAAAGTGCAGCTAAAAGCTGACATGAAAGTCTGCTGCCCTCAGGTGGTGTCTTTGTTCCTATGTCAGGGCATAGGGAAGCATGCTGGTGCTACTGGTTCTTTTGCCCATGGAGAGCCTGTGCCACCACTCCCAAATATACTCCAAGGAGCTTCCCTGTGACCCAGGGGATCCTCAGACCACACTGCCCACTCCTGGGTCTCCACTCGCCTTCCCCACTGGTGTACCACTGATTCAGCCAGGCACAACCCTAGCCATTATGCAGACCTCCAAAACGTCAGACTCTGTGCTCTGTTTATAAAACAGTATTTAGGGGTGCCTGGGTGTCTTCTTCAGTTAGGAATCTGACTCTTGATTTCAAATCAGGTCATGATCTCAGGATCATGGGAACAAGCCCTGACTTGGTCTCCATGTTCTGTAGGGAGCCTACATGGGATTCTCACCCTCTCCCTCTGCCCTTCCCCATTCATGCTCTCCTTCACTCTAAAATAATTCAATAAAATTTAAAAACAAAACCAAAAAACTTGTGGTTATTGGCTCCTCCCCTTTTCCCAGTCAATGGTTTTGTAAAAGTTTCTCTTATGCAGTTCCTTCCATGTGTTTTCTCTCCCTCCCTCTCTCTCTCTTTGATAGTTATCTGGCTTTGGGTCTCCTTACTCCACCATCTTAACTCCTCCTTCCTATTTTATTTCATCTAATATTATCTAGTTCTCTCTACTCACCAAATGATGGGCTTCTAAAATCTACTCCAACACAATGTACAAACTTCAATTGTCATGTGTAGCATTTATATAAATTTTATCTCTTATAGATTTACCTTAATTAGATCTTGTTGCAGGAATACCTCAATAGTAAGGATAGTATCAGGGTTATCTTGGAATGCCCAGAAATGTAGTATTAACTTAGTATAAACTCAAAGTTAAGATAACTTACCTTGCAATACTGTTGGATAATTATTAAGCAAAATGAAATTCCTCTTAATAGAGTGAAAGTAGAATTTTCAACTGCAACAATAGTTGCCGAAATGTAATAAAACAGCTCCGGAATACTGAAAGACATACCTTATAATTCTGAAACTATTTCTAGCTAAACTACCACTAAAGAATAAGGTAAAATACTATCAGCAAAAATTAAAGAAAAAACATAAAAGTGCTTATCTAAGAAAATTTTAATGAAGTGTTTATCAAAGAACACAGTTAACCCAGAATGACACAGGTTTAAATTGCACAGGTATAAATACCACTTATAACTAGATTTTTTTTTTGAGAAAAACATAGTATAATAGTGTAGATCTATTTTCTCTTCCTTATGATTTTCTTAACACTTTCTTTTCTTTGTCTTACTTTAAGTATACAGTACATACTACATCTGATATACAAAATATCATGTGTATATGTATATCATATTTATATGTATAAGTGTTAATTGACTATGCTATTGGTAGGTTTCTGGTCAACAGTAGACTAAATTCAAAAGTTTTACCCAGATTTTCAACTGCACAGAGGGTCAGCACCCTAATCACCACATTGTTCAAGAGTCAACTATATGCTTCACTAGGAATTTCTAGTTTTTTAAAAATTCACAAGGAATTTCTGTTTTTTTAAAAAGAACTGATGTTAAAAGAACCTGTGAGCAAGGAAGGTGGTATATATGTAGTGATTTCAATTAGCCGCATCTGTATAAAACACACAACTAATGATAATGACTAACTTGGTCATGAGAATCATGATAGAAAAAAATATCTGACAACAACATGTAAGGTGGCAAGGAGTGGGTTATGGTAAGAGTTAAACTGTGCCAAAGCCTTTATTATTTGATACTAGAGATGTTTATTAATATTATATTCTGTTAAATTTTAATGGCAGCCCCTATAGAATGTTGACTTTCTGGATCAGCAAAATAAATATAAAATTACAAAGAAAACTTAAATGATTTAAAAGAATCTAGGAGGTCAGAAAACAGGCTAGACATAGAGAAGTAACTACAAAACGTACAATTATGTCCCAGTAAGTCCCCAAATATATTGGGAAAAGTAGCCTCAGCAGTTAAAGAGCATAGATTTCTAGATTGAGAGAACTATAAAGTGAAATGTAATTTGGTGATAACTCTCAGAGAAGTATTGTGTAAATGTATATGAAGAATCTCACATCAATTTACCGTTTTAAACTAAGTAATACCATTTCTAGCACCTAGTAATTTATCCATAAGAGGTAATTAGAAGTGGCAATTGAAGAAATATACACATACTGAGACATGCATAAAACACAAAAATGCTTCATGCTGTGCAAAAAAAATAGGTTCTCAAAACCCTTTATACAATAAGAACTAAAGTTTATAAATTTTAATTTTCTTTTATTTCTTTTATTAGTAAATAGAAAGATATAAAAATGTCATAATGTTAAAGGAAGTTCTTTCCTGCTAATGAGCTGTTGGGTAATTAACTTTTTTTCTTCAATATCCTCTTGATATTTATGATTGTGAAAATGCATTATTTTTGTAATCAGAAAAATACTGTGATTTTTTTGCAGTAGTGTGCATCAAATGTACTTCATATACAGGATAATTTGGTTGAAGCTCATACTGCCAAGAGAATTTACATTACACATTTCTTCTATAGTCTTACATGTGTATGTGTCATGCATGTGTGTGTATTATCTTGTACAAACTTTATAAAAAGCTTGAGGTAGGTGCTGTTATTACCAGTTTTTACAGATAAAGAGATTAAAGGTCAGAGAGATTATAATATGCAAGTTTTTAAGACTTTACCTAATAGTTGTTTTGTAGAGTCTGTGTTCTTTGTGCCAATTTCTCAAAATATATATGGACTACTAATATATATATTTTTTAATTTATAGATCAATTTTTATAAGATTACCGAATGGCAGTTGTGGTGGTTCAGTTTGGTGAGTAGGCAAATATGTACACAGGGATCTCAGTCTCAGTTGATGTTTTCCCACTACTATAGGAACACCAGGTCCAAGCAGCTGTCCAGATATAAATTCTTTAACAATCTGTAACCGCAGATATAAACACCTCTCTTAAATAAGGAACATTCTCATGATCTTGACACTGCAATTTCCCAACATCATTAAGAAACATTCCCTAATTTCACAAAGAATGCTTGATGTTTTTCTTGGTTTTTTTTTTTTTTTTTTGGTGGTGGTGATGTGTTTTTTTTTTTTTTCCCCTTCCAGTTTGTAAAGAGAACTGGGGGAAGATAAAACTGGACTTCTAGAGAGACCAGTTTCGTGCTGTGTGGGACTTCTCAGCTATCTGCAGCAGGCAACATGTCTTTGGCACTACTCTCTGTCCTCTGGCTCATCATTCAAACTCAAGGTAAGCACTAAAATACCGACATTTTATACAAAAGTCAAATTATTTAATGCATTTTTAAAGTAACATTGAGAAAGTAGCATTCTTATATTACCGAAGGATCACTACAGTTTGCATTTGGGTATATTTACTCAATTTACATAAACTCCATGCTCATGGTCAAGGTGTTGTGATTGGTATAATAATTTAGTTAGGATATACCTGAAATTTTACTTCTCATTCAATAATGCTACTAGATCTATAATTGTATTTTCTAAAACACACACACCAAATAACACAAGAGGATTAACTTCCAGACCAGAAATCAAGAATTTTCTTGCCATCTCCAATGTTATCTTGAATAACATTGATTATTTTCTACTCCATAAGGAGAAAATCATCTATCAAGACACAATTTGACTGAAAACTGTGCCAGGATGGATGACAAGGGAGACGTTTAACTAAAATTAGCATTAAATTAGACATAAATATAGTATTAAGCAAAATTAAAACTTAATTGACCAACCAAAGAGTTGAAGACTAAAATCTCCTAAAATTTATTCTAATCTCAACCCCAGCAACTCTTTCCATTAATTGGATTCATATTCTCCACTGATTAAAGAAAAACTTACAGTAATATATTTATAAATTTCCTGTTCTCCTGTGTAACGAATCCTTTTTGGGATAATATCATAGCAGAACTCTGGGGGCTGAGGAGGAGGGAAAGTCTGGTTGATAATTTTCCTTCAGGTTCTCCACGTCAGCCAAGTATTAAACTGTTTGATGTTCCCAAAGTCACCCTGTCTTTCAGTGGGAAATTGGCTCTAAGCACAGACATTTATCTTTGAAAATGGGAGCATTTAAAAATAAAACTGACCTTATGATTGAACAATTAAAAGAAAAAGTAGATAAGCTGCATCTGCCATCTTCCTAGACTGGTGCTACATAATTTTACATATTTTATGTTATTCAATTTTTATAGTAACCTCCATTTTAGGTAAGTAAACTGATAGGAAAGCAAAATAACTTCTATAAGGTCATTTAGGTAGGACTTGAGACCATATCTTTTGGCTCTGATATCAGTTCTTTTCCTACTATACACAAGTAAAATACAAAATTCTCTATGTAATTATCATACCAAGTATATCAAGAAGGATATTTAGCCTACTTGCTATCTAATTTTCCTACTTGCTATTTGATACTTTGAAATTGCTCCAGCAGTGGATAACAAAACTTTGTTCATATGAAATCTGAAGTCTTGAGGCAAAGGCTAATGAAAGAAAGAATATAATGGTTTATTGTTATACTTAGAAATAAAATAGTGGTTAGTAGAGTCTTCCCTAATAATGAGGTATTACCTGCTTATGACAAATTTTATTTTTGGAAGGGGTAGTCAGGGGTTACACCACAAAGAGAAAAAGACATAGAAAGGAAAAACAGATCTCTGAGAACACTGAGAGAAAAATCTACAATTTTGAAGAGGACTACAGTGGAAGAGGGAAATGGACTACAGGGCAGACTCCTGGCTTCTATAATCTCCCATGTACTGAGAAATCATCTGAAGAATTATTTCATCATCTCCCTGTCTTTCCAGGATAAGTAAATAGAGCAAAATAAAATTTCTTTGTTATCATAGCTGATAGGAAAAGGGAGAAGGAGAAACTTGCTTTTCTTTTCTTTTCTTTTCTTTTCTTTTCTTTTCTTTTCTTTTCAAGATTTTATTTATTTATTTGACAGACAGAGATCACAAGCAGGCAGAGAGGCAGGCAGAGAGAGAGTGGGAAGTAGGCTCCCTGCTGAGCAGAGAGAGCCTATGTGGGGCCTGGTCCCAAGACCCTGGGATCATGAAATGAGCGAAGGCAGAGGCCTTAACCCACTGAGCCACCCAGGCGACCCAGGACCTTGCTTTTCTTAATACTTAATTTCTGGAAGAGAATTCAGTCTTTCATGCCATTTCAACAAAGCCAACCAACCAACCCAAACCAAAACAAAACCCAAGACCTTTAAATGTGTTATATTAATATTATCTCTTTTCTCTAGCAATAGCCATAAATCAAACATCTGAATTAGAGCTCTATGAAGTAGTTCATCCTAAAAAACTACACATTTTACACAAAAGGGAAATACAGAACAACCAAACAGAGAATGGCAAAGAGGTAAGTAATGTGAATGATAGTGGGATTTCACAACGATAGAGCCAATAAAGTGCCTTTTTACTAATAGAGGTAATGCCTAACAGTTTAATTTTGAAGGCCATATCCATAGCTCCTCTTTGTCCAGGAAAGAATACAGGATTCTCAGAAACACATTTAAACAGCAGGAAGAGAGTTAACTGTTTCAATTGATCAGAAAGAATAAAGCTGCTTAGACATTTCTCCAAGTTTGGAGGCTAAGGGGAGAGCATAGGAAAGGAAGCATTTCTAGAATGTTTCTAGAAAGAAATGTTTCTTGCTAAGTTCACCAAACCATACCCTCACTTCCTGTCCCACAGAATTTCCTTTTCCTTGGGCATTTTGTCTATAACAGAGAGTTCGATATTATATCATTAATTAGCAAGATTTATAAAATTTATTAAAGATATTAACTCTCTGTTACATTGTTACCAATATTTATAATTTTTACCTTAGTTCTTAGTAGTTCTTAGTTTATTTTCTTTAGTATATTTTGTTTGGTTTTAAAGAATAAAGAATAAAGCTGCTTAGACATTAGACATAATAAAAATAAGTGCCTTATTATATCATTAGTGATCCTTTAGGAAACACAGGACAGTATATTGTATAGTTAGGCAAGTAATAAGCCCCTATCTTACACAGTAAAGTTAGTTTAATCTGTGAGTATTTTTGCTGTATTATTGTATATTTTGGAAATCCATCTTAATGTATGATTTGTGCTTATTTTACATATTTTAACTATATATGAGAACTGTTTTAAACTATAGGCACTTGTAATTATTCTTCTATATATGACAGTATCATTATATTATAATTATTTCAGATAGACTCAGAAATACAAATTGATATCAGTATATTATTAAATATTTTTAGGAAAGATATGAACCTGAACTTCAGTATCAGATAACATTAAATGGAGAAGAAGTTGTTCTTCACCTGCAAAAAAGCAAGTAAGTTGTATTTCCTGAAAGTCTAATCGCTAGATTATATTAACAAAATATGGAAAAATAAACCTTCTTGAGACTCTATTTAGTGTGATTTGAGATAGAAGACATGAAACGTTGAGTTTTAGATGTTAATTAGATTGCGTTAATGTTAGCTAAGACGGTTGTTGTTTTCTAAGGAAATTACATGCAAAATATAAACAAAGAGCAACACAGATAATTTTTCTTCCTTAATACTTCTAATTAATTGAAAATCTTTTCTACCCATATGAACTCAAATTTTTGACATAGCTTCCCACTATTTTTCAAAGAACATTTGTAAGGGTCATTCAGGGCATAGAGCCTGGGGATGTGATTTCACCAAATTCTACATCTCTCTGATACAATGGTCTTTTCTGCATGTTTGTAACCCAGCA
This sequence comes from Mustela nigripes, assembly GCF_022355385.1. Taxonomy (NCBI): domain Eukaryota; kingdom Metazoa; phylum Chordata; class Mammalia; order Carnivora; family Mustelidae; genus Mustela; species Mustela nigripes. The sequence goes on from NC_081557.1 coordinate 109,843,183, forward strand.
CCCTTCAGGGTCCCTCTGGAGGCTGGGGTTTTGATGCAAAGAATCCCAGAATAACCCTTTTGAGAATAGAGAATTTGCAGCTGAAAAGTATCTAGGGGCATTTATTCCCTTGAATCTTATGGGCATAATTAATGCTTTGATTTGCTTCAGCAACAGAGTTTCAGTGTTGGAAAAGGGTCAATGAGTCAGAATGTCTGTTGTTTCTCACTGTCTCAGGAACATTATCCCTTATTACCACCCTAAGTGTACCTTGCAATTTTCTGAAATTTGCAGACACATCCTAAGGCCAGACTACACTGAAACATATTACTCACCCAGAGGAGAGGAAATCACTACAGACCCTCAGAACATGGTAGGTTCTGAATGCTTTCTAGGATTCTTTCTGGGATCTGGCACTTATGTTGCAAGATGCATAGTTGTGAGGACAATTAAAAAAGAAATTAAAGGACTTGGAAAGAAAGTGCTTGTCTCTGACCAATGAAACAACAGATGAGAAGATGAAAAAAAAAATCATAGTCATCTTTTTTTTTAAGGTAAAGATAGGAGGAGGCTTCCAAGTATTGCATTTGTAGAAGCAACCACAAGTTCACTTCCCTCTTAAATGATCTTGTCAAAAGTTAGAAATATTCTGCCCAGTAGCTTCTTGAAACATCATATAGCTATTTACTATTTTTGAATAATATATGCATATATCCTGAGGTCAGAAATGGAATATTAATCACTTAATTAATATAATTTTATATCTCATTAAACCACTATGCCATAGATATATCAAGGCCTAGATGTCAGACATAGAAAATCAACGCCAAGGTAAGAACAGGAAGAGAATACAAAAAGATAATCATGGAGTGTTACCAAGCTAAGTCAATTTCTCAGAGTCCCTCTCCTTAGGCACTCCCAAACATATATATCTCTATAAAAAGACAAAACTTCTGTCACAGAATGGCTCTTTATTCCCTTCCCACTAAAACTTCTCATTTCATGGATTTCTTGATTTTGCTAACATTTAAATTAACTCGTGCTCTTGTGTGAATGGTTTATGATATCTTAATTTGGTACTTTTTCCAAGCCCTCTACAAGAAAATCTTTACAATGACGAGGTTTTTTCCAAATCAAGAAAAACATAGATAGAATTTCAGACCCTAAAACAAGTCAGTTTATTTTGACCAAGAGTTTATTCAATAGCTTGAATAAATTTGTTGGATCATACATAAGTATACATAAGTGACCCCCTACTTCGTTTATATAAAGCACCAACCATGTCCAAATCTCTAGTTGTGAACAAAGTTTCTATGGTTTTGATGCTGGTGAAAGGATTGCACTAACATACCAATTAAAATGACAAGTTGGACCAGCCCCATGAAGGGCTTAGGAGTGGTAGTGTGACTTCTTCAGAATCCTGGAATCTAGAAAAATGGTTACCTCATATAATTGATATGTGATGCACAATGTCTTAGGAACTCTACTTTTACCAGGAGCCCTCTTAAGTTCACACTCCTTGGACTTTTCTTTCGTGCAACAGCGCCAGAAAGTCAATTCAACTACCAAAGTTGGAATTTCCAGGGTCAATAGTAGAAGAAGTTGTAAAATTTCTAAAGTTCTCACTATTTTCATTTCTGGGAACTGGTCTGGCTGTTACCACTATTTGAAGAACCTTCCTACATACGCAAAATAACAGCTTTCACCACAGCCATGATATGTTTATTCTTGTAGTTAAAAAACATATTTCTTTTTTCCATCTTTAGGAACATTGCTTCTATAAAGGACACATACTAAATGAAAAGCGTTCTGTTGCCAGCATCAATACTTGTAATGGGTTGAGGTGAGTCACCTGCAAAAATGGTAAACATTAAGTACCGTTTTTTTTTTTAAAGATTTTATTTATTCATTTGACAGACAGAGATCATAAGTAGGCAGAGAGGCAGGCAGAGAGAGGGGAAGGGAAGCAGGCTCCCTACTGAGCAGAGAGCCTGATGTGGGGCTCGATCCCAGGACCCTGAGATCACGACCTGAGCCGAAGACAGTGGCTTAACACACTGAGCCACCCAGGTGCCCCTTAAGTACCATTCTTTACACAGAACTGAGTCTTCCTGGACATCATATCTTCTTATTACCTTGGTAAAATCTTCTGCATAGATAAAATGCTGTCAAACTGAAGATTACAGTATAACACTTGCAAGCATTTTATAATTGTGTTTAACATGATTTTTAACAGTGTATGTGTTCACAGACACATGCATGTATGTGATATTTCTGTTCACAAAAATAATTCTTGCCAATTAGGGAAAATTTGGAAAGTAAGAAGTGCAAATAAGAAAATAACCACCACAAAATTGTGCTTAGGAGCAACTACTATTACTAACACTTTGTCATATTTGCAGTCTTTATGCATATAGATATATATCTTTTACATGGTTGCAATATGAAATAAAATATATGTAGTTCTTCTAGATAGTTCATGCCACAGTATATCATGAGCTTATTCTTAGATCATGAAATGTATTCACAGATATAATTTTTAATGACTATCTATCCTGTATTTGTAATCCTCCATCATATGAATTCATTTTGTATTTCTGAACTTATTTTTGCTTCAGGGGTACAGGTCTGTGATTCGTCAGTCTTACACAATTCACACACTCACCATAAAACATACCCTCCCCAATGTCCATCAAACAGCCACCCCAACTCTCCACCTCTTTTGCCTCCAGCAACCCTCAGTTTGTTTCCTGAGATTAAGAGTCTCTTATGGTTTGTCTCCCTCTGTGGTTTCATCTCATGTCATTTTTCCCTTCCTTCCCCTATGACACTTTGTTCTTTTTCTCAAGTTCTTCCTATCAGTGAGATCATATGATTATCATTTCTCTGATTGACTTATTTCGCTTAGAATAACAGCCTCTAGTTCCATCTACATCGTTGAAAATGGCAAGCTTTCATTTTTAAAAAGAAGAATTCTTTAAGCTACTACTAGTTCGACCTGTTTCTCTGGCTGATTTGCTAACGACTCTTTCTCTCCTATGGGGTTCTCAGCATCTAAATGCTTCTTTACTCTGTCCTCCACGATATTCCTAGGACCTGCCAAGAAATGTTTGCTAAGCATATAAATAAACTATGGACAAATATTACTGAACTTATGATATAAATTCTAAATTCTTTGGGATAGCTTCATCTTAACAATTCTTGTTCAGAATTTTCTAGTAAATAATATAAACTTTATTTTACTATTGACAAGTACTGATTATAACTTAAATCAACAAAAGTTAGCTGGAAGACCTATGAATGAAAACTGCATGCTTGAGTTTAGGATTTAAGGAGAGGTATGCTTTGTTCTGGTCGGTATTGTGACTCTGTGTGGCAGATAATCTTGAAATATGAGTGTCTGTATATCACAGGGGATATTTTACACACCATGACCAAAGATACATGATAAAGCCTCTGAAAAGCACAGACCAAGAAGAACATGCTGTCCTCACGTATAACCAGGAGGAGCCAGACCTTGCTAATTATACTTGTGGTGTAAGAAGTGTTGGCAGGAAACAAGGCCATATTCGAACCTCCAGGTCACTCAATAGCCCAGAAGTAAGTATAGATTTCCCATGTCATCATTTCTTCCAATTATCTCTGCAATGAAATATGGTATACCATTGTGTTCAACAGTTACTCATATAGGCAAAACCTATGATTCATTTATTTATTCTTTAACTTAATTTCCCTCTGGAAAAAAAATCTCATTGGAATTTTTTCAAATTTTTAAGATAAAAATGATTATTAATGATGTCATTTTACTCTTTGAAAAGGAAAAAAACTATCTTCAGGCTGAGAAATACATTGATCTCTTGTTGGTGCTGGATAATGCCTTTGTGAGTATGAAATATACATGCTTCTTGGGTGGTTAAGTTGACTTTTAAGTTTTCTTATCAAATGGACAAAGGAAATAAGCTCTCCTAGTTGAAAATGCAGACTCTGGTCACCTGACTGTCATGTCTTTTCTATATGCCTTGCTGGTCTTATTCATTCACTGACCCTTTAATGTCCATCTACTGCCAATATATTCAGATATTGGAAGTATTCTTAATACCAGATAGCTATAAGAAATCAACTCTAATGATAAAAAATGGGTTATTAAAATATTTTCAAAATTCTCACTCTATTACAAAGTAGATGCAAAACTATATATATTTTACAAATTATATTTGTATCTATAAAAATACTATAATCTGTGATCCTAAATTAGCAAATACTGCTTTATAATCAAATTTTAATAATATTGAATTGGTTAGAAATATTAAAATTATTAATTTGACTTCTTTAACTTAGAAATGGAAAACACTGAAATATCTAAGAATGCCTACTTCTTTTCTTACCAAAAAATTCTTACCTTTAAAAAGAATTTGTTGAAACAGTGTTATATAAGTAAGACATGAATGAATAAACATTTATTTATGTTGAAATATGTAATTTTTCTTAAAAATGTTAAATCCTGTACTGTGTCAACTTTTTAGAAATTATGTTTGTATTTTGTATTTTACAGTATAACATGCATAAGGGGAATCTAACTTTGATAAGAAGCTTTGTGTTTGATGTGATGAACCTACTCAATGTGGTAAGATATTTGTCCCGTACACTTGTATTTCTACGTTGAAGCTTGGGGCTTTCCTATGGTTTCACCAAGTAAGGAGCTGGGTGGGTCACAAGGGATTAATGTCAGCAATCTTGGTAAATTTATCAGGCCAGGTTCAATGTCAAGGGAAAATCACATGTTACTTCTAGGATTTCTATTTTCAAAACATGAAACACCTATCCATCACTTATGTCAACAAAAGATCTAAGACAATAAAGAAACCTCAAACATTTTCATGAAGAAAAATGCTCTTCCGACAGATTTATAATACCATAGATGTTCAAGTGGCATTGGTAGGTATGGAAATCTGGTCAGATGGTGATAAGATCAAGATAGTACCCAACATTGGTGATACCTTTAACAACTTTCTGAATTGGCATCGTTCTAACCTGGGGAAAATGAAGAGACACGACCATGCACAGTTACTCAGGTGAGCATATGCTGGCCAGGGTCGGGTGTATGTAGGCAAGAGAGAAAAGTTATCCCAAAGGGTTCTTGCCAGAGATTTCTGCTCAATTGTATCTCCCCAATCGATTGTCAGAGAGCCTGAAGTTCTACCATTAGGAATTCACCTATAAGAATGTGAAGACCCATGTCATGTTTACTAAAATGGATTTCTGGTTGTGGTGATCATCTGTGATCATAGAATGCTGTGGAAGAGCAGAAGCTTTTCTTGGAGCCTAGTGAATATAAAAAGGGTGGAGCAACATGAGAAATCTAAAACATAACTGACAAAATCTAATGGTTCCAAAGACTCAGATTGTGACAGTATACCTGTAATTTTCATGCAGTGGAATTGGCTTCAGAAATGGACGTGTAGGAATGGCAGCCTCAAATTCCTTGTGTTCCGCAGCTTCTGTTGCTGTCATTGAGGTTTGTAAACTCATAATAAGACTCTCTGTGGTCTCTTGTACAGGGTTATCACAAAAAACATTTGCTGAGTCAGTAAATAAAAGTAGAAATGAACCTACTGGTAAATAGTTGCACTGAAGATACCTTGGATTATGAAACAGAATCTCTCCTTATCTTGGCTCTCCCAGTAGTCTTCATTCTTTATTTGTTATTAGGGAATAAGAACAGGAATATTGGAACAGAAAGGGAACCCAGATACCCTCTGTGGCCTGAGCCAACTTCAAATTAATGATCTGCAGTATCAACAGTGAGAGAGGTTAAAGAGGTCAGAGAAGGAGCATTTTGGCATCATACAACCAAGTACTACCAATGTCAAGAATTATGACAATAGGTTTTGGAGGCCTTTGAATATGTAGTATGGTACTTCCTACAAAGAATGTAATTACCTTAATTTACTCATCGTTTACCAAGAACTCCTCATTAGCTCAGAAAATATTTTTTTTTTTAAAGATTTTATTTATTTATTTGGCAGAGAGAGAGATCACAAGTAGGCAGAGAGGCAGGCAGAGAGAGAGAGAGGAGGAAGCAGGCTCCCTGCTGAGCAGAGAGCCCAACGCGGGGCTCGATCCCAGGACCCTGGGATCACTGACTCAATGGTTGAATGCACAGGAGCCAGCCATTTCAAATGTTAATTCGACATTTTACAATAGCCAATGCCAGGAGCTAAATGACATTATTTTTCACCTGTCGAACTAATTTATTAAACTAGGAAATAAATGAACATAAGTAATAAATGTTCCTTTTTTTTTTTTTTCCAGGCTAGCAAAAAGAATAATGTGGCTCTTGTAGGAGTCATGTCACATGAGTTGGGTCATGTCCTTGGTATGCCTGATGTTCCATATTATACCAAGTGTCCCTCAGGGAGTTGTGTGATGAATGAATATCTGAGGTGAGATCTTGTCATCCTTGAGAAAAAATATAAATGTCTTAAAACTTAAAGAATTCAGATGCAGTCTATATAGTGAATGGGTATTTCTTTTAAACAAGGGCTGTGAATCCCATTAATTCACCCTAGAGCCTCTTGATGCACAGGTTTTATCAGCTCATCAGGGCTCATTGTTTAAGATTTCCAAATAAGCCAAGTTAGAGATTATGAGAATGTTAACCATGTTATTTTAACTTAAAATAATTTTAACATTAAGCAACATAGTTTTAAACAATAACCAAGATATGAAAACAACCTGAGTGTCCATCAATAAATGAATGGATTAAGAAAATGCTACACACACACACACACACACACACACACACATTACTCAGCCATAAAGAAGAATGAAATAGTGCCCTAGAAGGTATTATGCTAAGTGAAATAAATCAAACAGAAAAAGAAATATTTACTTATAAAGGCAATCTAAAAGATAAAACTAATGAACAAACAAATGAACAAGCTAACAAACAGATAAAAACAGAAATATGCTCAAAATACAGGGAACTAACTGGTGGTTGACAGTGGGGTAGGAGGATGGGCAGAACAGATGAAGGAGATTAAGAGATACAAACTTCTATTAAATAATAATATGTTTTCTAAAAATATGTATCTAATTAAGATGATGACAACTTTCTTATTTATCTCCATCACTAATCACTCAATCCATTTTTATGTTAATATTAATTCACTTCTAATGCCAGTCACTTTGCAAGGACTTGGGACAGAAAAATAAAAAGAATACTTTGCTCTTAAAGTGCTCATGAATAGGAAGAAATACATCCTAAGTCTGCAATTATTTCCTTTCACTAATTTATAATTATTATCTCTTAACTCTCAGCCCTCGATGGTGATCCCAAATGGTAAGACTCATTCATCGTTCCTGCCATGTAGGACGGTACTGAATCCACACAGGAATTTAAATTCTTCCAGTTCTACAAGCTCAGTATCTAGGGAAACGATTTTCCAACTAGTGTAGTATTTATGCTCCTTCGTGCTCCACATAGTACAGTCCTAAATGGAAAATGAATTTGGGATTTCCACTGAACCAGGTGATATAGTTAGCCAAGTCAGATTCTCATGTTAATCTATCATTAGATATCATGATTATTCTTCTGTTTACAGTTCAAAATTCCCAAAGGATTTCAGTGTATCCTGCCGTTCACATTTTGAGAAATACATTTTATCGCAAAAACCAAAGTGCCTCCTGCAAGCACCAACTCCTAAAAATGTGATAACAAACTCAGTGTGCGGGAACAAACTTCTGGAAGCAGGAGAAGACTGTGATTGTGGTTCTCCTAAGGTATGAAAATATCCACAGTTTAAAAGTTTATTAAAGAGTTACAGCTGCATGGGAATTATGGTGTTTTCTTTTTCTTTTCCTTCTTCAAGGAATGGTTTTTGGAAATTCTTTTTAAAGACAAACATAGCATCATAGCAATAAAAAAAAATAGGCTTAGACTTGTGGTTTTCTTTATTTAAAAAAAAAAAGATTTTATTTGTTATTTGTTTCTTCACTTATTTATTTATTTAGATAAATAAATAGAGGGGAGGAAGTGGGTGGGGGAGAGAATCCTAAGCAGACCTCATACTGATCACAGAGCCCTACGGGGGGCTCTATCTCACAACCCTGAGATCATGACCTAAGCTGAAACCAAGAGTTGGAAGCTTAACAGATTGAACCACCCAGGTGCCCCACACTTGTGTTTTTAATACTTATTTTAGACATATTTTGAAAGGCATTTCAAAAGCCAGGATACACTTATGATGTGATTGTCTAAAGTTCAATGGAAAGAAGTAAATCATTAACTGTAACATGTCATTTATGATCCTTCCTAGACATATTGGTCAGAAATTCTTAAATCACCTAAAGTCACAGCTGATCATTTGTTGAGGAAAAACAATTACAGATTTAGAAGCAAGTTCTCTCCATAGAGAGAGCTGGCCTTCCCTCACCAAGCCAGTGTATAAACTAAGCCATAAATGAAACAGAGAAGGAGAGAAAAAAAAATCACATAAACCTATGGAAAATAGGCTATTAATATAAAACATCTAAGATAATCTTTATAATTAATAATTATTAATAATTAATCTTTATAAAAATCTGATCCTTGCAAGGTATGAATGTACTGTAAAAAATGTCTCTGACAAATATTTGTCAACAATCCCACACTAGTTTCTAAGAGAACATTCTGAGTTCCCAGCAATTTTCTCTTACTTTTAAGACTGAAAAAATGAGCTACTATTTGAAGAGATTTTTTATGTCAATCTGCAAAATGAATTTTTATGTACACCATATCTCCTTTATTACTCACAAACCTTCATAATGGGTTTTGTTATTATCCCAATTTAGAGAAGTGAGATTCACCAAAGTTAAGTAACTAGTTCCAAAGATCCAAAGCCAATAATGAACGAAGCCTGCTGCAACCCAAGATTAATTCATTACTTTAAGAGGCTCCACGACAAGGGGGAGGGCATATAATCTCTTTATGCTTCAGCTACTTATTCAGACATCTTAAGCTGTTGAACTACATTAGAAGATTTCATGGTGTACCAATCGTTTGTAAAGAGTATTGCAAAGATTCTTTTATGTATAATGAAATAAGAAATAATGGAAATGATTTGGTACTTTATAATAAATTAGATATAAGTTTATCTCATTCCTACTTGCTTGCATTCCCATATGGCTTCTTGGGTGGAAGACAACTATGGTTCACACTCCGGGGTACTTCTGATTTCATCAGGCCAAGGGCCTGTAGACAGTGCACACTGACAAAGAGACAGAGAGAATAGAACCCTGTCTATGTCAAGGGTAGGGTCTAAAATTCACTAAGTACATCATCCAGCCCCCATATTGCTTCCATTTTGTGCTGATTTTCTTCTTATGGAGTTGAATAAAACTAGAGTTCAGGCTTATGAACAGCTGAATTTTAAATAGAAGTTTTTGTACCTAAAAAGTAGTATATAAACTTTATATAGTATCTTTTAGTGAATAATCCAAGGTTCCATGATCTCATATGCTATTTACTATTTTTATATATCCATTTAAGTCTTTTCCAGATCTTAAAAACCACCGTTCTACCGATCAACCTAGATATTATCACGTGAGCATCACACACTATTTTAGTGACTTTAACCATGCAATGCATTTTAATATCTGCAGCGGCAAGTGTGTTCATTTTTTTCTTTTTAAAGATTTTATTTATTTGACAGAGATTTTATTTTAAAAAATAAAATATTTATTTTATTTATTTGACTCTTTCTGTGCCTACTTGTGATCTCTCTCTGTCACGAAAGAGAGAGAGTAGAGAGAGAGAGAGAGAGAGAGAGGAGGAAGCAGACTCCCTGCTGAGCAAAGAGCCCGATGCGGGACTCGATCCCAGAACTCTGAGATCATGACCCCAGCTGAAGGCAGAGGTTTAACCCACTGAGCCACCCAGATGCCCAAGGGTGTTCATTTTTTGAGGTGGAATTTGCATAATCATTCCTCAGTTTTCATTCTCCCATGTAGCTCTTGGTATTTTTTTTTTATCAGTTTGCTCACAAATACTATTGAGATTCTGACTAAAGTATATTAAATTCATATTTTGCTCTGAGGGCCACCAGGATTTTCACAATATGATTTTGTTTTATTGTTTTATCTTTTCTATTTTTAAAAAGATTTTATTTATCTATTTGAGAGAGAGAGAGAGAAAGCAAAAGAGAGAGAGAGAGAGCAACACTGATAGAGAGAGAACACAAGCGGGGTAAGGGGCAGAGGGAGAAGCAGACTCCCTACTGAGCAGGGAGTCTGATGTGGGGCTCGATCCCAGGACCCAGGATCATGACCCGAGCCAAAGGCAGATGCTTAACTGACTGAGCCACCCAGGCGCCCCCAAAATTTGATTGTTTTAAAAACTAGTTGCCTTTTGAGTTTCTCAGGAAAGTTAAATATAAAGTTCTTCATGTAGTTATTGCATATCATGAAGCTTATTCTGAAGTATTTTCTATTTTTCTTTTTGCTATTAGTATGCATAATGTTTACTTTTTGTATTAGGTTCTGCTGAAATACTCTTTTGATGTTATTTTACTATTATCTTAAAAAGCAATCTTAGTGACTCATCCATTGTTTTTAGAGTAGATTCTCTATTTTTTCCTGATGTCAAATATTTTATTACATATGAAGGATGAAAATGTGATTTATACTTTCCAATTATTATTTTACTTTCATACCTTTTCTTTCTCTCATAACATTTGTCAGAGTTTTCATAAAAATATAGGCTATAAATAATCCATGTCTTACTGTTTATTTTATTAGATATATTTTTCTATTTATCAGACAGATCTTTCTTTATAGATTATTTTTATTTTCTAATCTTTGCCATCTATCACAATAATATTAGTTGTTTTCTACCCTCAGTATCTTAATGTGATGGATGATATTACTTTATTCTGTTCTGTGGAGACACCCTTGTATTTTTGGTGGAAATAAAACCCTGTAGAGTTGTAATGGAGAGTTATCATATTAATAAACTGTTGTTTTGTTAATATTTTATTCAAGCTTTTGCATCTGTATTAAAAATGAAAATTGTGTATGTATATGTATGTGTATACGCATGTGTGTATGTGTGTATGTGCATATGTGTGTGTGTGTATGCATATGTGTGCAGATGTATGTGTGTGTGTGTCATTACCAGCTCTCAGTATCAGAATTATACAGGCTTAGCAAAATGAATTAAGAATTTTATTTATTTATTTATTTTTAAAAGATTTTATTTATTTATCAGAGAGAGAGAGGGGAGGGAGTGAGCACAGGCAGACAGAATGGCAGGCAGAGGCAAAGGGAGAAGCAGGCTCCCTGCTGAGCAAGGAGCCTGATGTGGGACTCGATCCCAGGATGCTGGGATCATGACCTGAGCTGAAGGCAGCTGCTTAACCAACTGAGCCACCCAGGCGTCCCTGAATTAAGAATTTTAAATTTTTTTTTCCTCCTCTCTCTCTGCCTGCCTCTCTGCCTGCTTGTGATCTCTCTCTGTCAAATAAATGAATAAAATCTTTAAAAATAATTTAAAAAAAAATGGGGCGCCTGGGTGGCTTAGTGGGTTAAAGCCTCTGCCTTCGGCTCAGGTCATGATCTCAGGGTCCTGGCATTGAGCTCCGCATCGGGCTCTCTGCTCAGCGGGGAGCCTGCTTCCTCCTCTCTCTCTGCCTGCCTCTCTGCCTGCTTGTGATCTCTCTCTGTCAAATAAATGAATAAAATCTTTAAAAAAAAAAAATATTCTCCCTTGAAGTTTTAAATTAATTTCATGTAATATCATCTAGGCCAAATTTATTTGTGGTCATTCTTGGGTAGTTCTATTTTTGTCCTTTAAAGAGGTAGTTTTCATTGCACTTAACATTGTTTTCTATTATTAAGGTTCCTCCGTCATTTCCTCTGGAATCTATGTAGTGGTGTAATTTAGTTGAAAAAGTAAAATTTCTTCGTCATCTTGTACTAAAATTGTATGCACCTTGTCTATGGAAAAAATCCTGACCCCTTTCCCATTGTGTGTGTGTTTTACAGGAATGTTCCAATCCTTGCTGTGAGGCTGTGACATGTACATTAAAACCTGAGGCTGATTGTAAAGGAGACCCTCTGAACGATATCACGTAATACCTTCTTTTTCTCTTTTTTGTTCTCAAATATTTTCTCACTTTTATTTCAGGTTGGAGAATGATATGCTACCAAGTTCTGCAATACACTAAAGCACTATTCACTTGATATTTTTATTTATTGATTTTTTTAAATTTTTAATTTTTTTTTAAATTTTTTTACTTCACATTTTTAAAATAATTCAGTTTTGGAAAGGAAAAAAACAGCCACCATACTAAACAAAAACAACTCAGGGTTGTGTGTATACTAATACACTAATGAGAAAAGTAGCTACATGGTCATCTGTGAGATGTGAGATTAAGACTGTTTAAATCTATGCTGAAAACTGTACATTTCTCTTAGGTTGTGACGAGTTTATTATAAACTGAGATGAGAGAAAGAAAAGTTCCTTTAAAAAAACCCCTCTGTTGATGAGCACATTTTACTCTTGATTAAGAATTGATAATTGTGATTTACAAGGTAGTCAGAAAAACAATAACATTTAAGAACGTATACTGTATGATTTGGTGGTTTTACTTCTTTTAAAGTGCTACAATAAGCAGTAATCCACATATTGCTTTTGTATTTTATAGAATCTTACATCAGTTGGGCTAGGGAACTCAAGTGCTCTGACTGAATATAGTATCTGTTTCAGTGAAATTAGTCTCTGAACAACAAAAAATCATGAATGGGGAAAATCTCAGGATAAAATATATGGGAAGTGTTATTACTCCCCACCCCCTTTCCTGTATCTTTTTTGGAATTGAACCTGCAGAGACATTATAAAGGGACTAATTCCTCAACTATCACTTCCTTAAGAAAGAACCAGCCAGGTCCTAAGACCAGAGCGGCGCTCATTCCCTCAGCAAGCCCCACTTGATAGAGCCTGCTGAACCCCACGTGTGGTCCGCTCTGCAGGGAGTTCTGGGAATTATGCCCATTTTCTTACTTGGTCAGAGAGACAAAAACTTAGCATCTCAAAAGATATCCATTCAACCTCTCAGGGGCTTGGAATAATAGGTGGGCATGTTCCATTACTGGGCAAGATTGGCAATTTAGGTTCATGGAAAGGAGATTGGTCTTGGACTCAGGAAACTTTGGTTATTTTCTTAGTTCTGCCCGAAACTCACTCTGGGACTTTAACCCAAGTTATTTAATTCGTGTTCTCATCTATAAAATGGAGTTAGTGCTGTTGTCACTCAGTAGGTTTCTTAGTATTATTTAAATTTTATAAATGTTATCAATGCTACATAATATTTTATAATTTATAATAACCATGGCTTCCATTTTTTTTCTTTTAATCAGACAATGAATCAAAAAATCCACTAGGACAAGAATCAAGAAATCTAAGCATACCAGGAATCTTGTACTTAGACATATTTTGGTTTTCACTTGCATGCATTACACTTCTTACATTTTTATCAGTCCAGCCAACAGGTAAACATACTCAGTGAAATTGCAGTTTTCTAAAGCCTGATCCTTAATGTATTTTTAAGGATGGTGAAGATTGTTGCCTAGCTCTGCTCTTTGGAGAACAAAAGAAATTAACCCTTGACCAAAACCCCTCACATTATGCAAGCTCAAGTCAGAACTGTAAAATTGCAAGTGGCTTCTGTTTTTACCCCACCCTCATTTTACTAGTATAGCCCATGACAAAATAAGACCCCTTGATAAGCAAAGCCTTTGATGGAAGAAGATAGAGCAGAATTCATGTGTCATGGACTGAGCCTCAGTATTCCACTCACCTTGCTCTTGGAAGTGTGGTAGTTGTCTGTAGCATGTCGAGATTAATTAAACATAAACGTTTTTCATTTTGTCATGTATAGTCTTCTCACCATCACATAGTGTTAATTTTGAGAAGTCTTCATGCTCACAATTTAGCTTAACATTGAGGCATGCTTCATTTATCTGTTGACTTAATGTACCCCATAATGTCAATGAGTAAAACTACAGCTTTTTGAGCCTCTTGTGTGTGGTCATTTTCAAAAATGAATATTTTGGGGTTTCATTTTAGGTTTTCCTTAGGTGTTAAAGTCGCACATGATAATTTGACTATTTTCCCCGTGGTCCTCTAACCGTATTGCCACAGATAATCAGGCATCACAATAGGGAGATGAAAAAAGAAGGTCCCATCATCTTTTAATGCCCAACATGAAATTTCCTGAGGCCAGTCACATAAGAAGATGAGGATTTTTCCTGAGGTTTCTTTCTTTAAATACTTTTCAACAATTACTTTAAAAAAATGACTGAAAATCCCGTTGGTGCTTATACTGGGAGAACAGGAACTGAGACATACTTCTAAAGATTGGGCTCTGAAAAGAACAGTCTTCCAGAAAACTCTGCTTATGGGTGTGGCCCGTCTCCCCCTTCACTGCCTCACTATAATTGCTGGGTTTGGCACTACCAGGGCTGAAGTTGAAGCTGAAGCTGCATGTGTTTCTTTGGGCATATTCCCCTCCCCTACTTCATGCTCAGGTAAAGGTTTCTTAGAGTAAAACTGCCTGAGCTGCAAAAATTATAGACAGTGAGCATGTGAGTGTCAATTGTTAGATTTTCAGGAATATGATGAGCTGGTTATGAAACACAACCATTACTCAAAATCAACCTGTATAAATTTGTAATTAAACCTTATAGAGTTCTCAGAATCTTCTCAGAGTTCTTCAAACAGAATATATATATATAGAGAGAGAGAGAGGGAGAGAGAGAGAGAGAACGTGCATGTGCAATATTTATGCATTTAACCATGGATATGTATATATGTATTTTATTATATATCATATATGCATATACATATTTATAGAGATTTTGAGATTTATTATGAAGAATTTCTTATGATAAGCAATTAGCTCACCTGATTATGAATGCTGAGAAGTCCTGGAATCTGCCATCTGCAAGCTAGAAAACCAGAAGAGCTGGCAGTGTAATTTAGTCCAAGGGGAGGAGAGAATAAGATGGAATGTCCCAGCTCAAGCTGGCATGCAGGAAATAAAAGGAGTGACTTCCTCTTTTTTCTGCCCTCTGTTCTCCTCAGTGCCTCAACAGATTGGATGTCATGCACCCACATGGAGGAGGGTGATCTGCCTTAGTGAGCCACAGACTCAAATATTGGGCTTATCCAGAAATACCCATACAGACACACCAGAAATAATGCTCAATCTGGGCACCTCCCAGTGCAGCAAGTTGACACGTATCATCAACCATCACAAAAGCAAAGGGCATACTCAAAACTTATGACTTCCTTTTACACTACACTTTAACAGATGCTCTTCGGACTGTCTAGTTCTGCCATAGCTGTGTGCTGGCAGGGCTACACCCTTACACAGGGCACACAGCAATGGTACCCCCTACCGCGTGTCCAGTAATGTCACACTGGAAGCTTGAAATGGACCACGGTGGGAAAATTATATTACAGAAATAAGCAAATACTATTAATCATTCATTGATTTGCTTATTGCCTGTACTCTAGAAAGTGATGCTGAAGAAAGTGATGGAAAAAAATTTTATAAGGCAGATTAAATTTAAAAAATGAGTTTTGATAGCAATTATGATGTGAATACGATAAAACCCTGAGATACTACTCCTTCAGTATTTGAAAACTCTTGTCCAGTTCAACAAAGAAGTTACTCACCTCTTTGACAAATGAGTGAAATTCCAATACGTAGTTCTGTTGTTTCGATTTCACTTATTTGCATAAAGATATGAACTAATATTCGTATCATAAGTACATCACATGCAACCAACCATAGCTTGGCCTCAGACATAAATGTTCAAAAGAAATCAGTGAAAGAATTCTGTGAAAACCTAGTGACTGTATGGAATTTACAATAAAGAATATCCATATTTTATTATTTTAAAATTATATGTCACACATCTATCAGTAAAATTTACAATAAAAATATGTGTTCATGTGCATACACATAATTTGTTTTTCCAGAGAGTCAATTGTTAAAACTTTACCAGCATACTGCTGACTAGAACACATTAAATGTAAAGATTTTTAGGTCATATACATGCAGCCATTTCTCTAAGGCATATCAGAGTATTCAGAATAGGATGGATTCTATTAACCCAGAAATATGATCATGAACCCATCTCCATGCTCTTCTCCCCTATTCAGTAAATCCAGATATATAATCTGGTCTTTTTATCTACCTTTCAGTGTTTTTTGTTTTGTTTAGTTTTGTTTTACCTAAAAGATCCCTTGTGTATTATTAAAATTTGCCTTGATCAGGACGATTCCAGCCTAGCCAATATGGAATTACATCCATAAACTTCAAAGGAAAGTAGTTAGGATAATGGTTCTTTTCCACCTTCAAAGAATGTTCTACTTCAGTTACCTGAAGCGAAATATAAATACATGGGCTGAGCAATGAGGTACAGAGGGTCCTTCCAAATTCTACTTTGTAACATCCAAGTTCAAATACTGGAGTATCTCATGGTGGGGAGGGGCAACACCTAACTCCTTGGCTTCAGTGTTTAAGTCCCAAACCTTAGTTTAGTGAAAGAGACCTTATACGTAACTTTCAATTTCTTAATGATTCTTCATTTATCATGGAAAGATATACATCTTCAAAAGGGACCTAAAGATCTGGGCAATGTTAAAAGCTGTGTGTATCTGGCATAACACCAAAAACCAATTTAAATGAAACTTGTTCCACTGAATTTATCAGGTGTCATATGAAAAAGAAAAAAAAGCATTGCTGTAATAAAGATTTAAATACTCTTTTTGGAAACTTCCAGATGGTTGACATGTTGGTAGACGAAACATCTGAATAGTTTTCTTCTGATGTTTGGCAGTATGCATATAGTCTAACAGTAAAATGTGATGTGTTTTTATCACCTAGAAATTCTTTCAAAAGCACAATTCTGTTTCCAACCAAAGCAAAATCAAAACACTACCATATATCTGCTCAATGTTATCAGTTTTTCAAGGTATTTTTACATCTTTTACCTAGTTTGAGTCTTAATGAAAGCATTAAGAGACAGGCATAACAAGTGTTATCTTACCGATCAAAATGATTTTCTGTGGATGGTGATGAAAGGAGAGACTCTGAAGTACAAAGACAGGGGAGCTTAAAGAGAGCATGAGGACTCAAAATGATACCACATGGCAGATGAGGAAACAAAGTCCGAGACAAGACAAAAAACCTTTGTGAGGGAAGTTGTAGTTGTATAATATATTTAGGGGAGAAGGAAGAGAGAGATAGGACTATGAGCACTTAAAAAGGCAGACTGAAATATTTTCAGTTCTTAAGAAGCCAATGTTTGGGAAAAAAGTATGGCTTATAAGACAGTTTTGTAGGGTCGATTTTTTAAAATTTAATTTAATTTAATTTTTTTCAGTGTTACAGAATTCCATTGTTCATGCACCTCACTCACTGCTCCATGCAATACTTGCCCTCCTTAATTGGAGGGTCGGTTTTAAGAGAGTCAAAACCAAACAAGAGACACCTTGACTAAGCATGCCACTGACATAATGGAATAGATCCTGAAAATGTGTCAAAAAAACATTGTGTTTTAAGGGAGGTATTTACAAGTCAACATTCTGGAATTTTGTACTAGAAGGTATCTCTGGATTGGATTTTCTTATGAGAGGTTTCTTTAGAACGAGGGTTTGAGGAAAAAGTAGAAGGGTGTCCATAAGCCAAGCACCTTAAAACCCAACACTTACCTTACTACCTATCATATAGCTTGGTACCAACTAGACACAAAAACAGAGGGAGGAAAAGAGAGGGAGAGGAAAGGAGAGAAGGGGAGGGAGAAGTTATGAGTGAATGGGAAAGAGAGTTGCACACAATGTCTGAGGAGAAGTTATGGTTCAAAAAGAAAGCTTGCTCAAAGGGGCATTAATAAGTCCTTCAAACTCTGAAGCAATGTCCAGGAAAAATATATATAAGAAATATGATTTTGACCTCTACTGAGAATGGGGTAGAATTCTCAAAGAAATAAAGTTAGAGTGGGAGAACAGATTAAGTAATGCAACTCCCTATGGTCTAAATCTGCATTTTGTTTTAGAGAGAGGGGGGGATGAATTATGTTATGATACAGGTGAACTTTAAGAGTAAGAACAAAGCACAATAAAACCATGTTCATATTAGCAAATGTAACACCAGTAGTTTTGAAACTTTGCAAAGAAGTGCAATGGTCCGTGTAAATGAATTAAGTTATATGTTTACAGAAGTGTGCATCCCAGTCTGTAAGAGGGCTCCTGTGGAAGGCCAGACGTAGCCAGGGAATTAGCCAAGGCAAGCACCAGACGCCATGCTCTATTTGGTCATACTAGTGTTGAAGGTTCAACGGTCCTGAGAAGTGAGAAAGAACTAGAAATAAAGGAGGTAGAAAGAGATAATGAGCAGTAGGTGGAGAGAACTCTGAGGAACCCTGAGCGAAACTTGTCACCATCAACTCTGGACACAAGAGTATGACAAGGGGCCAGGATTTCTCTTCTCCAGAGGTTTTTCTGTAGAATACCATATTTGGCGTCCATTAATGCCTCAGCATCCAAATATCCCTCATATATCAAGGGAAGTAAAAATAAACAAAAAGCCAACCTTGGGTAATGGCCAAGTGAGGGGATCTTGCCCTACTTCCCCTCTTACGGTCTTCAAAGAAGGCCTCATCTTTCCTGTCATGTTCTATCCATGGGAGGGAAGAGGAGAACAGCTTTCCCTCAGCCTTCTCTCATGTCTTGATCTGGTTCCTCTTCTCTGCTGTTTACAGCTTCACTGAGTGTACCTCCTGAGGCTCTGTCAACATGTTCGACTCCCATTTGTGTGAGGGAATGAGAGATTGCCTTATGTTTCCACTTCATTAACATTTACACGCTAATATTCTTTTTCTCCTCCTTTTCCTCCTCCTCCTCCTTCTTCTTTTTTAGAGAGAGGGAGAGAGAGCAAGCAGGGTGATGGGGACAGGCAGAGGGAGAGGGAGAAAGAGAATCTTAACCAGGCTTCACACCCAGTGCAGAAATCATGACCTGAGCTGAAATCAAGAGTCAGACACTTAAGTGACTGAGCCACCCAGGTGCCTCAACATGCTAATACTTCTCAAAAGCAACACAGATAATTGCTCGGACATTTTTGATTGGTACACTTCAGACTTCCTTAAAGACCAGTGGGATGCACTGGGGCACTGGGGTGTCTCGGTACCTCTCTTCCCTCCTCCCCCTACACAGGTACCCTCCCAAAATTAATAAATAAAATCCTTAAAAAAAATAAAAAATAAAAAAGACCAGTGGGATGCAACTTCACCCAGCCCTTGGAGCAAGCCTTTGGCATGTCTTGAATACCTTGAACCATCACCTAAGTGATGGCCTAAAACTGACAGACCTTTTCATTTCTGAAAATACATAACCTGGGTATTGGTATCTTCATAGACAAATGACGATAATGAAGAACAGATAAACCCATAAGAACAAGAGATCCCTCCCAACACAAATCAGTCTTGGGAGTAAAAGAAGTGCTATTTCTTCAGGCAGCATTCAGTCCGTGGGGTATAAGAAAGCGTGAGAAATCAGGTCAAGTGAGGTAATAAGATTTCCGTGGACAGACAGGAGGAAGACCAGAGGGAGAACCAGGTTTGAAAGATCGGCTCTGTTGGATCAAGTTAGAGCTGGGCTGTTAGATAAACTTTATACTGACAAGTAACTGAGTCTATCATTCAGAAAACATCCCGAACTTCCCGAATATTCTAGGGGAGGCCCTGGCTCCTCCCGAGTTCTCCCCATCACTTTGCCTCTGCGGATCCACATGCCAATGCCTGATGTAGTTACTCCTTCCCTACAACAAACGGATCTTAAATATCGAAAACTAAAAGCTTCTTTCTTGGATTTCCCTTAACAGAGCTTACTAAAGTGCTTTTTCCCCAAACTAACTTTACTGTATACTTAATAAGAACAGGAAATAAATAGCAGTATTAAATCCATCATATGGATTTATGCGATGCAAACCTAAGTAGGGCCAGCTTCCTAAAGTTCTTCAATAAGCTCTAGCCCAAAGAACTGGCACTTTTTTGTACCCTTTACCCATTTCCGTTAATCGTCTTATTTATTTTTATGTAGAAGATTCCATTTTATTAGCTAGTACTATCTCCCTCAATTTCTGATTCCTGTTCAGCCCTAAAAAATCCCCCTCGGGGGACGCCTGGGTGGCTCACGTTGTTAAAGCTTCTGCCTTCAGCTCGGGTCATGATCCCAGGGTCCTGGAATCCAGCCCCACATCGGGCTCTCTGCTCTGCGGGGAGCCTGCTTCCTCCTCTCTCTCTGCCTTCTTCTCTGCCTACTTGTGATCTCTGTCTGTCAAATAAATAAATAAAATCTTGAAGAAGAAGAAGAAGAAGAAGAAGAAGAAGAAGAAGAAGAAGAAGAAGAAGAAGAAGAAGAAG
>NC_081557.1:109863643-109863759 GCF_022355385.1 Mustela nigripes
GAAAAGAAGGAGAAGGAGAAGAAGGAGAAGAAGGAGAAGGAGAAGAAGGAGAAGAAGAAGAAGAAGAAGAAGAAGAAGAAGAAGAAGAAGAAGAAGAAGAAGAAGAAGAAGAAGAA
>NC_081557.1:109863859-109922388 GCF_022355385.1 Mustela nigripes
AGAAGGAGGAGGAGGAGGAGGAGGAGGAGGAGGAGACCCACTCTTCATTAAAAAAAAAAAAAAAAAAAAATCCCCCTCGGGAACCATACAAGGCGCCTCCCCATAAGTTTACAGGAAAGGCACTTACTTCCCTGCTGGAAGCTCTCTTCAGGGAATGCTTCCCAGTAGGAAACCAGTTAGCTGGTGACACAAATCACGAAGCGGATTGCCTCAGTCCAGCGGGCCCGCAGCCCATTGGGGGTTTCTCCAAGGTCAAGCTGATTCCAGACCCTCCTGGAGCAAGGACTTCTTGCCTTCCCGTCTTTGCATCTCAGTTTGCTCTACTTTTCTTCCGCGTATGAGGGGCTGTGGTCCATGAGCTGTTGTGGAGCCAAGTAGAGGATTCCAGGGTGGGAGCAGGTGGACCTTAATGTAAAAAGTTTCCAACCTTGGACAGGAGCTCAGGAGGGGCCGCGTTTGTTTGGCCGACTCAGAGCGGGCACAAACCTCGGCTGTCGGAATCTTGAGCTTTGGGCGCCCTCTTGTGGAAGTACCGTGCACAGCGGCGGAGCCCTTTTCTGATTGCGCTCACCTCGGAAATAACTGTGTTCACACAACCCTCAGAGAAACCCAGCTCCACGGAGAGATTACTTAGGGCCTGTTTCTGAACCAAGTCAGACCTGCGGCTTCTACCATCCGCCTAATCTGCGTTTCCTTCAGGTCCTTTAACAAAGTTGATCCTTTCAGGCTGAAAGCTGCCTTCTTAGCCTTATCCATTCAGCCTGATAGAACCAGCAACTCTCTTGTTAAACACTTTTTTTTTTTTTTTAAAGACTTCATTTATTTATTTGATAGAGAGAGACACAGCAAGAGAGGAAACACAAGCAGGGGGGAGTGCGAGAGGGAGGAGCAGGCTTCCCGCTAAGCAGGGAGCGTGATGTAGGGCTTGATCCCAGGGCGCTGAGCCCCCCAGGCGCCCCTCTGGTTAACAATTGAATCAGTAAGTAGTTGACCTCTGTCTTCACCCCAATGTCTTAGTTCTACTTTTCATTTGAAACTAAATTTGGGGCTTTTCGAGCTTAGAATAATCCTCTTCCTTATTCATTAAAGATCTGACCAGTTTTCTACCTTACCAGTCTTTTTTTTTTTTTTTATAAAGTTAATTTTCATGTGTGGTACTAGGTAAGATCTAATGCTCATTTTCACCATATATAAAGTCTGTTGTTCTAGCATCATTTGTTGGAAAAGTGTCCTTTCCATTTGAGATATCTGGATGCAATTATAAAGGCAACTGTCAATGAGCGTGTATGTGAGAGTCAATTTCTGGTCTCTGTATCTATGTATCTGATCTGTGACCTTGTAACCTTACATATTAGTTCCAGTAGCTTTTTTCTCCTGATTCTATACTGCTTTTCCTTGTTGAATGTTGTCTACAGGGCTGCAGATGCCAATGTTCTTCATCAACTTGTCACATTATTTGGACACCAATGGCCCCTCCTAAATTAATTTGTGCAGCCAGTTAAGTGACGGCCAGTTCTTATTTAGTCTGGGCCTGCTGTTCCGTGTCCTGATACTTCAGTCTTTCCTAATCCTGCTATGTGATGACTTTGCCATCCCATACCCAATATCCTCTCACCACAACCAGGATAATATGATCACCACTCTCCCCTCCCCATCCTCCAAGCCAGTGGTATCGTCTATATTCTGCTTAAGGCAATAGCATTAGCCCAGTAATTCAGTGTAGAGACTGGATCTTTCAGCTTTTGCCCTGGAGAGGGTTGTATCTCCATGAAAGGAAAGATCCCATATTCATTGGTAATTGGTCATTTAAAAGATTTGTACTTTTTGCCTTATTTTATTATCGTTCATGTATTCGACTAGTTAGGACAGTTATTTCTTATCCTTGTGGAATAAATAGAAATAGAAAGGAAATATTATTTTTGAAGATGTATCTATGTCTGGAATATGCCAAGATATTTCTCAGAGCTCAGCTACTGGAAGACATTTTTCTGACACGGTACTCCTACATCTCTGTCTTACAAAGGAACAACCATCAGCAAGGATGATAGTCTTAGCTAAAAGGAGGGACCCAGGACTGAGTGCAGAGATATATTGTATGAGAGGCTGAGGGCTAATTTACTTTTTAAAAAATACAAACAACAGTAAAAGCTTCTCTAAGAATGGGAGCAAAGGAAGATAAAAGCTTCTGCTGAACTGAGAGGTAAAGTTTCTCATGGTCTCCTGCCATGGTTGGAATGGATATTGTCCATTGGTTTATTTTCCTTGCATTTATTGCATTATTGACCAAGTACCAAAACAGCAGGCACTTGCTGTAGGCTCGTATTTTAGAAAGCAAAGAGAGTTCCTTATTTCTCTCCTAACCACACCACAAATGCTGATGAAAATGAGAGTACAAGCTCCTGTGTCCCTCTGAAATACCCAGTGACCACTAACATCCTTCACTAGCCCAGGCCCCACTGGCCTCAAAATTCCCTATTGTTTTCTGGAGGCATCGGCCAGCAGGGGCATTGGCACTCAGCGGGCATCCTCCAGAATCAGAATATGTGCAAAGAAAACTGAACTGGGCGGATATCTGGGAAACTGGGAAGCACTGGCAACGAGGGGTGAGTCACCTACAAACAGCACGTGGCTCATTACTATATTTCCCTGGTGCAAACAGTGACATTCTTTCACATTTTGACATTTATAAAGTTGAGATACTGTTTGTAGTATACTTAGATATATGTTTCTATACACATATGTGCACACGCATTGGATGAGGTAACAGTCCCTTTTTTTCCCCCTTAAAAACTATTATTAAATCGATGTTGCAGCTTACCAGCATGTAACTTGTTACCATGTCAATTTCTAACACGCTAATGGAACCAACTGAATATTTTAAAGGCCTCTTTTAAGGTGATTTGTGTCTTTCTCTTTTGCATTAAGAAAACCGACAGCTTCTCTTTTATTAGGCAATGGTGACACCTGCTGTCAGAAATAAAGAACTTACTCTCCCGTTGCCAACTGAATACATATTGCTAGAACATGAAAATTTCTGGGAGAAAATGGGCAAATACCGGTTTTTATTTTTGCCTTTATTAAAACTATAATAATTATTCCTGACCATTAAAATGACAGTTATAAGCAGGTGGCATTTGTGTTGAAACATTGTCAGCCACCCAAGAAGGCCTTTGTCCTTCCCTATTGTTTTCCTAAGGATTTGGTGTTGAGTGATTTAGTGACCACTAGACGGACAAATATTTGCTGACATCTACGCAGTCTTTGACATGTAGGTAAGCACTGTTCTTCAGGTTCTAATTCCATCTAGGTTTGTTTCTATTTTTTAAAGGACAATTTTATTGAAGTATGATTTATGTAAAATGTATTTACTTTAAGGATACAGTCCAGTAAGTTTCGACCAATGTCACTAGTACCACAATCAAGATAGCAAATACTTCCATTTGGTTATGTCCCCCTAGGGTCAACCTCCAGCTCATCCCAGGTCCTAGGCCATCACTGATCTGCTCTCTACCACTATAAATTATATGTCTGTTTTCAAATGTCAAGTAAGGGGAATCATACAGTGTGTATTGTCTATGCTCAGTATCTTTCACTCAGCCTATTTGGAATATTTATCTTCTGTTCCAGTCCTTATTAATGAATAACAATTAGCTTCAAAATTTAGTGGCAAAAAACATGTTGGTATGTTCACTGACTCTGTGGGTCAGCATTTCAACAGGGTGCAGTGGAGACAGCACAGTTGGAGAGGGTCCTGAGCACAGGAGCTTCTGTTCTCATGGAATTGGGGTGAATCAACCTCCTGGTATGTGGGTATATTCACCAGGGTGAAAGGTCTTCAAACCCCCTACAGTTGGGGTTTTACGGAGGCTTCCTCCTGTAGGCATAATCAATTACTAGTTCTGTTTCCAGCCCCTGTCCCTTCTTCTGGAAAGTGGGGGAGGGGTGGAGCTGAGAATGGCAACTTGTCATCATGGTTTGGTCTTTCTGGTGACCATCCAGAGTCCCCTCAATAGAATGATCCTGTAAGGTTTGTAAGACTTGTTTTGTGGCAAGACATGATCTATCCTAGAGAATGCTCCATATGAACTTGCGAAGAATGTATATTCTGTTGCTTCTGGGTGAAATGTTCTGTGTATCTCTACTAAGTCTATCTGGTCTAATGTGTCATTTAAGGTCACAGTTTCCTTATTGATTTTCTGTCTGGATCATCTGTCATTTTCTCCCTTTAGGTCTGTTAACATTTGGTTTATAGATTTAGGTGCTTCTATGTTGAATACATAAATATTTATAAACATTATATGCTTTTTTTGGATATTATTATTTTAGATATTATTTTTTAGATATTATATTTTTTTGTCTCTTCTAGAGACAAAGAAGGGCATTAAATGGGGTCAATCCAAGAAGTCTTGGTTTTCAAGTTTATTTTGTTTGATATAATTATAACTACCCCAGGTTCTGTTGGGCTTCATTTTCATGGTCTATCTTTTCCCATCCCTCATCTTCAGTCTTTAGGTGTCCTTATATATGCAGTGAGTCTCTTGTAGACAGCCTATAGATGGGTCTTGTTTTTGAACACAGTCAGCCACTCTGTGTCTTTTGATTGCAGAATTTAGTCCATTTACATTTAAAGTAATCATTGATAGGCACATGCCAGTAAATATAAATATCAACTAATGCTTGTTGTGTTCATGTCTCTCTCTCATCTATCATTCTATCTACACCAACTTACTTTCTCTTATACTACATAGTTAAAATAATTTTTAAGGTAACTCATGATACATAATGTACAAAACAAAAAAAAAATAAATTTGAAGTAGAAAAGAAGAAAAAAGTAAACTTTTTAATTTCTTAATATTCCTCTTTTAAATTTCGTTCTCAATATGAATAAGAGGCAGTCTGGATCAGTGAGAGATTATTTATTACTATGTCCAGAATAATAACTGTATTGCTTCCTTTGTCCCAACTCCTACCCTGAGACAACACAGTGAGAGCCAAATGGTAAAATGTATTAGGGGAGCCAGGTACTCCCTATGCAAGGGACAGAAAAAAATGGATTTTTTTTTCCTGCCTATGTACAGGACAAAGATACAGGTGTCTTTCTCTCCATCCCAGAGAAAAATCCCTTGCTTCTTAGAGACAGAATGGAAAGGATTCTGGGTTCTCACTCTAATCTTTTGGAATGTAAATACATCCCTCCAAAATCCAGCTATGCCCCCAGACTTTCAGGCTTTAGTGACCTATAGGAACCTCTCCCCGTTTCCAGGCCTCATTTTCCCTTGAAATATAAATTCATATATAAGGTGTAAATTAACTTCTCAAGATTTGTTCTTAAGCCAGGGAATGAAATTTCTGCAAAATTTGTTCAGAAAACTATAGATCTGCAGAAACGCAAAATAGTTACATTCCTCAGAAATATAATATTAAGGTCATAAAATGTGTATTAACCAGAAATGTGAAAGAAATTAGTGCTAGGTAAAGTCCTTGAAACTGCCCTTTTAAGTAAATTCCAGAGATCTCAATTAGTTTCTGAGTTAATTAACTCTCTTTAGAGTAAAATAGTCCTATGCATCCTTTAGATGCATAGTCCTATCTATCCTTTAGATAGAAATAGTCCTATGCATGTACACACACATAAAATGTATAAGCAGAACAAACCCATTATTTTTATTCCAAAAAAAAAAGGGATTGTTTTTTGTTTTTGTTTTGTTTTACTTCCACTTGGGAAGTTAAAATAGGCTTCACAGAATTAGAGACCCAAAATATTTTATTGTAAAATGGGTGAAAACTCATTAAGTTGATTTAAATGTTCTTTTAGTGATTTTACTCTTTCAGATTAAGTGCTTTTGCCCAGGGCATGTGGTTGAAGTCAGATTTCTTTATTAGGAACAGAGCATTTTAGAGCTAGCAGAGACTTTCAATATCTAACAACCCTAATGGATTCAGAGCTAATTTTAGAAAAAGATATGTCTGGCATACATATTGATTTGCAGTACTGATGAAGTTTGTGTTTCTCCAGAAATATGTACTTCCAGTTATTTTTCCATTTTCCTATCCACCCAAATGAGATTTCTAAAACCTTGAATTATAATTCTTGACAGGTGATAGATGGTTGAAACTCACCTTTATTAGAATCGATGTGGTATCCTGAGAAGTATTGATTTTGTAGAAGATAACCTTGGTTTGGAATCTTTACTCTGCCAGTTACTACCTGTATGAAATTAGAATTCTATACAGGGGTGTAAAATTGGGTTAGTCATTTATGAAATCACATACACACACACACACACACACACACACACACATTTACAGATGAGGACACAGATATCACATACTAGAGGAAGTCTGGTTACATGTTGTTGTCTTTGGAAATTTAATGGAGAGGTATAAATTGCTTTAGTAGTGTGTGTGAGCAGTAAACCAGTAAATATTCAACAGATGAAAAATGATATCAATTACTATCAAATACTGTATTACTGTATATAACAGTAATAAAAATTGCTTTCCCTTTGTCAATCTCAGATGGAATATCTAAGCAGTGTTTATTTTCCATACCGTCACTATCTCCCACATCAACAGGAGGGTCACTCAGGACACCTCCTGTTTCCTTAGAAAATTTCCTTAAGTGCATCTTTTGGAAAACTACATTCTTCTGCATCACTTATACTGACACAATCATTTATACAAGTTCAATGAAAAATGGTGCCCCAGAGTCCATGGAAAGAATGCCTAGGAAATTTATTAGATATTCTAAGACACAAGATTTTTTTCTAACAAAAAAGATATATTAGCTGACCCAGTGGACAAAATAAATTGTTCCAACCTGGTTTCATCGCGCTCTCTTTTTTCTTGTCTTTTCTGTTTTGTTTGTTTTTTTCTTTGTGTATGTGCACATGTCTATGTGCAACTGTGTGGTACTCTAATTTCGGCTGTTTGAGAGGGTTTTTTTTTCAGCTGTCCATTTCAGCTCTTCTTCTTAAGAGCCCTGGTCAGCAAAAGGCAATGTAGGGAACATCTAAGTAGAGTAAATACTTGAAACAAAACATATCTTTAGAAAAGTGATTCCTCCTTCTCTTCCCTATGCCTTCTATGTAATAAAATACTGAATTGTGGTCATGCCTGCATAATTAGTAGGATATCTATTTTAGAAGAAATAACCTGAAGCAAAGAATTTCATAGCTATATGTTTATGCTGGGTATTTATTTCCTTTGAGTTTAGTTTGCTTGGCATTACTTTTTCTCCTGAGGGTGGTCCATTGCTCTTAGAAGTAATTAAGAGCAGATATTTTGATAAATCTCAAGTCCATGCTTAGTTTAAAATCCTTCATAAGTCTGCTTTTATTGGAATTAACCTAAAGGATTATACTCTAGCCTGTCATCAAACACGCTGATCTTTCTCTTGCCTCTCTAGAGTTAGGTCTATACAGCACATAACATCTGCTCTAGGATTAAAATACATACCCATAGTCCCTAATCTCAATTACATTGTTTTACCTGGTCTTCTCTGATTTTCATTGAACCAACAAACAGAGTGACTACTGTATGTCAGACAGTTTTCCAAGCACCGGAAATAGAACAGTGGTCAAGCGGACAAAATTATCTTTAGCTGATAGTCAGGGAAGTAAACAGGGGTCAGAAAAGCAAGACCTTGTGAATCAGGATAAGACATTTGGCTTTTCTTTTCCATTTGTTGAAAAGCCATTAGAAGGTTTTAAGCCATAAAGATAAACTGATATGGCTTCTATTTTCAGAAAAGAAAATCATTTGGTTGCTGAATGCAAGTGACGTCTTGAGAAGGATTGGAGGGGCAGGGAGCCTAAATGCCTTTCTTCGCTTTCCCTAAATAGAAACACTGCTCTCTTACTAGGATCCAGGATCATGCCATATTTCCAAACATGGGCTCTTGAAACTGGTTATAGGTATAACTACTGGTTTGCTGCTTCTGACTTGACAGGGTTACATAAGCATCTTATGTTACACAAACATTTCAATTTCGTCAACAAAATGGGGATTGTAATTTTACCTTTCACCAAGTGTTGATATTAGGATTAAATACTGATCCACACGAAGCTGACGCAGTTCCTGGTATACAAAAAACTTCAGCAAACAGCAGCTTCAAAAAAAACTTTATTCATAAAATCCATTGACTACTCTCTGCTTTTGTTGTGTGGACTTTGGAATATCTTAACCCCAGAGACCACAGTCCCTTCCAGCTTGATGAGCCTCTGAAAGTATTGAGCTACTCGCTTGTTCTTGCCAGGTCTGAGATATCTCTCTTGGCTTGATAGACGGTCTGACTCTAAGATTAGTATGTACCAGTCATCGCATTCTTGACCAAAGTCAGGGTTTTAAACTTCTGGATTCTATCAGGCCTTTGCAGCTATCTCTGCCCACCTCCCCACCTGCCCCAGTGGAAATCTACACTTAAATCCTTTGTGTGTTTAATATCAGAGACATCTTAGACAACCTTTGCTGCTATAGTATGTTTAGTGTCTAAGGGTCACATTCTCATTTCAACCATACATTTCTCAAGTCATTTTATTACCGATTGTTTATAACATTAGCTTAGGTGATGATTTTCATGATTTGTATCACTACCTTTCCTCTCTAGCCCCCAAAATAAGAGTATTAACTGCTTTCTTGTGTTTGAGGTGTTATAAGTCTTAGTCTAGAAATGTGTTAATCTATAAGTCTTTGATTCCAGTATAGGCAAGTGACCTAATACAGAGAGCTCTGAAGGGATGGGTTGAATTAAATCATCTAAGAATGAGCCTCCCCAATGAGTTGCCAGGAGTTCAGCTGGCCTTCTAATTTCGCTTTTTTGACTCTCCAGTATAGCCAGCCTCTTTGTGGTGGTCCATGGTCATTTAAAATTATAATACTTTGCTCTTTCCTCACATCCTGAAAGTTTGGGGAAAAGAATGACTTTTGTGAGTGCAGTTGTCATATACGTTTGAATTTGAGGTTAGCTAGAGATTTTCTGATGAAAAAAAATTCACACTTGTTTTTACAACAAGGAATTGGCTATGATTTAAAAGTCAATGTAAGTCATAAAAACAAGTTTTAGCCTTCTCTTATATCACAACCACTGTTCTGTGCATTTTATATGCATAATGAAATTTAATTCTACTATTTTTTTCAGTCTCCTATATAGAGTTAGTAGAGATCGGGAAGCAAATATAATTATTTCCTTCAGAGATCCAGTATCAAATAACACTCTTGCATTATGTCTATATGTCCCTGGTCTAAAATGATTTTGCAAATGCTAGCCCAAGATCTCAGCAACATAAATACTGTTGAATATTTATCTTTTCAATGATTCAAAACTCTTCCAAATTAAAAAAAAAAGAACAATGACATATAAAAACAATATTGCTTTAAACAGGAGTTGGTATATATTTTCTGTAAGAGTCTAGATTATATATAAGTACTTCATGGACCATATGGTATCTGATGCAACAATTACTCAGCCATTGCAGCATGAAAAGCAGGCATAGAAAATGCATAAACAAATGTGTGTGGCTGTGTTCCAACAAAACTTTATTTGTAAAACTGGCTGTGGCCCATAGACCACAGTATTTTGACTCCTTGCTTAAAAAATGCAATGAATATTATTTTATTTCTTAATTTTGTAGAAAATCACAAACAATCTTCCCAATGGTGTGTTAGAAATTATTGCACTTGGTATCTCATGCTAAATACAGCTGGGATGGTCTTTCCTTAAGGAAAACTCCCAAGGATGAAATTCCTCAGTCTGAGGTAGAAGAATAACTCTTACCAATGTGAGTGAAACTAAAAGTATTCTTCCTGGACAGAAGGTCTGGCACAATCAAAACTGTTTTCTCCTTACTCTATTCTAATTCATCATCTTTAATATCTTTATCATATAAAAATAGAACCAACAATACTATTTCTATGTTTAAAATTTTTGCAACTATTACCATCAAGATAAATTGGTACCTTCTTACTCTGGCAAAGAGACCTGTTCTCAGTCAACTCTAACCTAGTGGATAGATTCATCTCATGGTACAGTCCACCTTCCCAGTCCCATTTAACCGGGCCCATTGTTAAACACATCTCCACTGAGCACCCAGTTCCAGGAATCTGTCAGGTTTCAGATGTGAATTGACTTCATCTAAACTGTTTTTAAACAATTTCATTCCAACTTATAGCAATACTCAACTAGAGATTAAATCTCAGTATTCCATTAATATCTAATTTTTTTGGCCCTTCTTAAAGGAGTATTAGAATTGCTCTAAGTATGTGTTATTAAGTTGAAGCAACTGAGAAAGTCCAGCAAAGGAAATGGTTGAGCAAAGATGGGAGAGTCTCAAAGCATATCAACAACAAAAGAGAGCAACACAACACAACATGGGCATGCTTCCCAACTTCAAGAGAGAGAGAGACAGAGGAAATAGTTTTCTTGTGAATCCTTCTTAACAATTAGGGATAAATGAGTATGATTCTTAAAAGAAGAAACTTTGATGAAAGAAAATTTTAAAACTCTTGCATTTGTATTTCTGTTTCTAACCAGGGGCAAACAGGCCACAGGAACACCCACAAAGCACAGTGAAAAATAAAGGTTCCAACTCTGTGGTGAAATTTAAAATTGAAAGGAAATGTATTCCTTAATTTCAAACCTTGTGCAGATGCTAGTTACTTTGAGAGATTAAAATGTTTTTCTATATGTGACTACCATTAATACAAGATTTCTCTGTGATACTCAGAAGTAGAATGGAATACTGGGAACCTCATGAATTAATAGTTTAAGATAACTGGGCTTACACAAAGCTCCACCAGATACTGATTTTCTCTAAGCAGGCAAATTTCTCTTTTGAGACCCACTTTTTTCATTTGTATAATGGCTAAATATTAACTACCACATATTGTCAAAACTGAGTGAGCAGGTGCCTGACAGAGTCAGTGCTCAGGTTATAAGTTTTACTTCATCACAAGGTAGTAGGGTTTGTTTCAAGCCTGAATCAACATTGTATGTTCTGAGTTAAGGGATATCTGGGTGCCAGCATTTCTTCCCTTAACTTTCCCTTTGTGAGAAGACATCCAGGATGTGGGGAGTTTCTGGCACAGGTTCGAGGGCCATACTGAGCCTCTTGCTCATGATTAATGGAGTACTGCTGGTACAGTGATCATGGTGTGCCGGAAGGTACAGTTGTGGGTGAGAACAATCTACAGAATTTGAATGGACAGACTGTAGAGATGCTATCACATTCATTCCTACCTTCAAAAGAAAGGCATGGTAGATGCCCAAGCTATTAGAAATATTAATGTAACCTCAAATCCTAGTTTTTGATGGTCTCTGAGTAACTCTAGGTCACAGGTGAGTCTGGAGCTTTTAAGCAGCTTCGTACTAGCTATCCAGAGACCCAGAGAAGCTCAATTTTCAGGAAAATAAGAGTTGTAACATTTGCTTTTAGACACAATAAATATATAATTTTATCATCTATTCTATGAACTAAGTACAGCAATAAATTTATGATAAATTATTCAACTTCTTTACTGAGTCCCAAGAGTGTGCCAGGTCTGAAGTTGTTAGACCCTGCAGGGGACACATGCATACTGGCCATGGTCTCTGTCTTCAAAGGACTTATACATATTTTAGAAGATAAAATGAAAATTTTACTAATAATTGCTGACTTTGCAAATGTTTGAGAGCATTAATAGGCAGACAACAATCAGCTTCAGATATGTCACTTTATTAAGATCTAGACAAGCTTACTAAATACCTCAGGGTTCACTACATTTAGTCTAAAAAAACAAGTAGAGTAAAGAAACAAAACTCCTCAAAGGTACTCACACACCTGCTTTACAGACAGTAGGGCAGAAGTAGGTAGTGTTAAGAGTCAAGGAAAAGAAGGAGCAGTGTGTGCTATGGTGGGTAATAGAAGTATCATGAAGAATGCAGTATTAGATGTGTGGATTCAGGAAGGGTGGGCAGAGGATGACCCCTCACCCCATTTGTCAAATCAGGGAATGGTGGCCTGGAATGAAGAATATGATTAAGTCACAAAGGCTGATAAGTATACTGAGTTCTGTTCAATCAACCCTAAAAGAGATGGTTCAGGTGAACCTGTAGGAAGATAAAAGGAGAGCTCTGCAGGTGTGCTGAAAAAAGGAGCAGGGGCAGCCAGACTTGAGCAGGCCAACCAACCAAATGACCTATTAGCTAAAAGTAAAGTCCCTAGTCTTCCTTAGTTGGTGGTCTTAAAATATTTTGCAAAAAGTGTCTGGATGTGACAACTTAGGTCTCCTTACATTTGGCCATCCACACTACTGGGAAATTCCCATCAGAAAGGCAAAAGGGGACAGAGTCCCAGTTATTCACTAGTAATACTCAGTTTCTTAAACAGAAAATATGAGCTTTAAGGATAATATCTTTAAGTAAATTTACCCTAAACATATTTATTAAGAGTCTACCCTGTGTGAGATACAATTCTAATCCCTGAAGATATAGCACTGAACAACAGATAAAATTTTCTATATTATTGTAGCCGAGGTAGATAGGTGAAAAAACAAGTACGTAATTGAAGTCTTCATTGATCAGGTGCTTAGTCCACAAAGACCAAGTGGGAAGGCCAATGAGGAGAGCTTAAATGTATTATATTCATAGTATGTATTTAAAATAGGGCAGGCAAAGAAGGACTTGCTGAAAAGGTGTATTTGAGGAAAGAACTAACAGAACTGAAGGATGGAGCCCTGAAATGACATCTCGTTATATTGTCTCTCAGTAGAGCAATAAGGGCAGAATAGCTGAAGAAGGCCAGGGAGAAGAGTAAGTGATGAGGTTTGAGAGTAACAAAGCATCAGATCATGTAAGGCCTTTAAGAGCATTTCAAGGAATTGAACTTCTTCTCAGACGTTAAACCATTGAAGGATTTTACACAGAGGAAAGACATGCCATCACTTCCATTTTAAAAAAGATTTCCAACTACTTTGGGAGATAGACTATGAGAGAGGCAAGGATAGAAACAATGAAACCACTGATCAGGAGGTTGTGGCAGTCATCTGTGCAAGAGGGAGATGATTCTGGATTGGCTCAGAGTGGTATCAGTAGAGGAGAAGAGAATAGGTTAGATTTTGACTCCATGCTGAACAAAGAGCCAACAGGATGTTCTGACAGATTGTATATGGAATGTTAGAGAAAGAGAGGTGGCAAGGACAACACCATGGCCTTTGGCTTGAGTAGCTATATAGATCTATAGCATTATTATTTCCTGAGATGAGGCAGACATTTGGAGGAACACTTTTGGGGATGCAGATCAAGAGTTTTAGTATAAGTTAAATATTTAAGGCCCACTAGATATCAAAATGAATATGCCAAATAGACAATTGAAGTTATGGAAATATTTCTGGAACATATGAATTTGCAATCAACAGCATAACAAGAGTTTTTAAGACATGTGATTTGTTGAGACCGCTGAGGGAATAAATGTAGACAGAAAAGAGAGTAATTTGAAAGAGTGAGCCCTGGGACTGTCCAATGTATAAAGGTCCGTAGTGTGAGGAGAAATTAGAGCAGAAAAGCAATAAGAAGCAGTTATTTGAGAGAGAAAACACAGGGCTAGGAGGCAAGTAAGGAAAGTGTGTCAAGAAAGGAAGGAAGGAAGGAAGGAAGGAAGGAAGGAAGAAAAAAAGAAAGTAAGAAAGGAAGGAAGAGAAAGAAAAAAGCTCAAATAGCAAACCAAACATGACCAAGAAGTGAAATTAAAACAGACTTGATGGAGGGAGGAGTCAAGATGGCGGAGAAGTAGCAGGCTGAGACTGCTTCAGCTAGCCGGAGATCAGCTAGATAGCTTATCTAAAGATTGCAAACACCTGAAAATCCATCGGCAGATCGAAGAGAAGAACAGCAATTCTGGAAACAGAAAAACAACCACTTTCTGAAAGGTAGGATCGGCGGAGAAGTGAATCCAAAGCGACGGGAAGATAGACCCCGGGGGGAGGGGCCGGCTCCTGGCAAGCAGCGGAGCAACCGCGCACAAAATCAGGACTTTTAAAAGTCTGTTCCGCTGAGGGACATCGCTCTAGAGGCTAAACCGGGGCGAAGCCCACGCGGGGTCAGCGTGGCCTCAGGTCCCGCAGGGTCACAGAAGGATCGGGGGTATCTGAGTGTCGCAGAGCTTGCAGGTATTGGAACGGGAAAGCCGGCTACAGAGACAGAGCCGACAGTAAGCTCGCAGCTTGGGGTGACCTTGAACCGGTCGCAGGCTTGGTGAGCTCGGAGCGCAGCCGGAGGTCAGGCAGACGGGAGTAACTGGGCGCTGTTCTCTGAGGGTGCACTGAGGAGTGCGGCCCTGGGCTCTCGGCTCCTCCGGGCCGGAGACCAGGAAGCCGCCATTTGTATTGCCGTCCTCTGGAACTCTACGGAAAGCGCTCAGGGAACAAAAGCTCCTGAAAGCAAACCCGAGCGGATTACTCACCCCGGCCCCGGGTAAGGGCGGTGTAATTCCGCCTGGGGCAAAGACACTTGAGAATCACTACAACAGGCCCCTCCCCCAGAAGATCAACAAGAAATCCAGCCAAGACCAAGTTCACCTACCAAGGAGTGCGGTTTCAATACCAAGGAGAGCAGCAGAATTCCAGAGGAGGAAAAAGCCAAGCACGGAACTCATGGCTTTTTCCCTGTGATTTTTTTTAGTCTTGCAATTAATTTAATTTTTTTCTTTTTCATTTTTTGTATTTTTTTTTTCTCGCCTTCGGGTAAAATTTTTTTTAACTGTTACCTTTTACTTTTTTAACGATTTTTTACTAGTTTATCTAATATATATATTTTTTCTTTTTTACATTTTTCTTAGATGTTTTCTTTTTTTAATTCTTTTCTTTTCTTTTTTCTTTTTTTTTTTTCTTTCTTCCTTTTGAACCTCTTTTTATCCCCTTTCTCCCCCCTCACGATTTTGGATCTCTTCTAATTTGGTTAAAGCATATTTTCCTGGGGTTGTTGCCACCCTTTTAGTATTTTATTTGGCCCTTCATATACTCTTATCTGGATAAAATGACAAGACGGAAAAATTGAACACAAAAAAAAGAACAAGAGGCAGTAACGAAGGCTAGGGACCTAATCAATACAGACATTGGTAATATGTCAGATCTAGAGTTCAGAATGACAATTCTCAATGTTCTAGCCGGGCTCGAAAAAGGCATGGAAGATATTAGAGAGATATTTTATATCGAGAGATATAAAAGCCCTTTATGGAGAAATAAAAGAACTAAAATCTAAACAAGTTGAAATCAAAAAAGTTATTAATGAGGTGCAATCAAAAATGGAGGCTCTCACTGCTAGGATAAATGAGGCAGAAGAAAGAATTAGTGATATAGAAGACCAAATGACAGAGAATAAAGAAGCTGAGCAAAAGAGGGACAAACAGCTACTGGACCACGAGGGGAGAATTCGAGAGATAAGTGACACCATAAGATGAAACAACATTAGAATAATTGGGATTCCAGAAGAAGAAGAAAGAGAGAGGGGAGCAGAAGGTATACTGGAGAGAATTATTGGGGAGAATTTCCCCAATATGGCAAAGGGAACGAGCATCAAAATTCAGGAGGTTCAGAGAATGCCCCTCAAAATCAATAAGAATAGGCCCACACCCCGTCACCTAATAGTAAAATTTACAAGTCTCAGTGACAAAGAGAAAATCCTGAAAGCAGCCCGGGAAAAGAAGTCTGTAACATACAATGGTAAAAATATTAGATTGGCAGCTGACTTATCCACAGAGACCTGGCAGGCCAGAAAGAGCTGGCATGATATTTTCAGAGCACTAAACGAGAAAAACATGCAGCCAAGAATACTATATCCAGCTAAGCTATCATTGAAAATAGAAGGAGAGATTAAAAGCTTCCAGGACAAACAACAACTGAAAGAATTTGCAAACACCAAACCAGCTCTACAGGAAATATTGAAAGGGGTCCTCTAAGCAAAGAGAGAGCCTACAAGTGGTAGATCAGAAAGGAACAGAGACCATATACAGTAACAGTCACCTTACAGGCAATACAATGGCACTAAATTCATATCTCTCAATAGTTACCCTGAATGTTAATGGGCTAAATGCCCCTGTCAAAAGACACAGGGTATCAGAATGGATAAAAAAACAAAACCCATCTATATGTTGCCTCCAAGAAACTCATTTTAAGCCCGAAGACACCTCCAGATTTAAAGTGAGGGGGTGGAAAAGAATTTACCATGCTAATGGACATCAGAAGAAAGCAGGAGTGGCAATCCTTATATCAGATCAATTAGATTTTAAGCCAAAAACTATAATAAGAGATGAGGAAGGACACTATATCATACTCAAAGGGTCTGTCCAACAAGAAGATTTAACAATTTTAAATATCTATGCCCCCAACGTGGGAGCAGCCAAGTATATAAACCAATTAATAACAAAATCAAAGAAACACATCAACAATAATACAATAATAATAGGGGACTTTAACACTCCCCTCACTGAAATGGACAGCTCATCCAAGAAAAGGATCAGCAAGGAAATAAAGGCCTTAAATGACACACTGGACCAGATGGACATCACAGATATATTCAGAATATTTCATCCCCAAGCAACAGAATACACATTCTTCTCTAGTGCACATGGAACATTCTCCAGAATAGATCACATCCTCGGTCCTAAATCAGGACTCAACCGGTATCAAAAGATTGGGATCATTCCCTGCATATTTTCAGACC
The DNA here is from genome assembly GCF_022355385.1 of Mustela nigripes. Taxonomy (NCBI): domain Eukaryota; kingdom Metazoa; phylum Chordata; class Mammalia; order Carnivora; family Mustelidae; genus Mustela; species Mustela nigripes. The sequence continues at coordinate 109,880,553 of NC_081557.1, forward strand.
ACAATGCTCTAAAGCTAGAACTCAACCACAAAAGGAAGTTTGGAAAGAACCCAAATACATGGAGACTAAACAGCATCCTTCTAAAGAATGAATGGGTCAACCGGAAAATTAAAGAAGAATTGAAAAAAATCATGGAAACAAATGATAATGAAAATACAACAGTTCAAAATCTGTGGGACACAACAAAGGCAGTCCTGAGAGGAAAATATATAGCAGTACAAGCCTTTCTCAAGAAACAAGAAAGGTCTCAGGTACACAACCTAACTCTACACCTAAAGGAGCTGGCAAAAGAACAAGAAAGAAACCCTAAGCCCAGCAGGAGAAAGAAATCATAAAGATCAGAGCAGAAATCAATGAAATAGAAACCAAAAAAACAATAGAACAAATCAACGAAAGTAGGAGCTGGTTCTTTGAAAGAATCAATAAAATTGATAAACCCCTGACCCAACTTATCAAAAAGAAAAGAGAAAGGACCCAAATAAATAAAATCATGAATGAAAGAGGAGAGATCACAACTAACACCAAAGAAATAGAAACTAGTATAAGAACATACTGTGAGCAACTCTACGGCAATAAATTTGACAATCTGGAAGAAATGGATGCATTCCTAGAAACATATAAACTACCACAACTGAACCAGGAAGAAATAGAAAGCCTGAACAGACCCATAACCAGTAAGGAGATTGAAACAGTCATTAAAAATCTCCAAACAAACAAAAACCCAGGGCCAGACGGCTTCCCGGGGGAATTCTACCAAACATTTAAAGAAGAACTAATTCTTATTCTCCTAAAACTGATCCAAAAAATAGAAATGGAAGGAAAACTTCCAAACTCATTTTATGAAGCCAGCATCACCTTGATCCCAAAACCAGGCAAGGATCCCACCAAAAAAGAGAGCTATAGACCAATATCATTGATGAACACAGATGCGAAAATACTCAACAAAATACTAGCCAATAGGATTCAACAGTACATTAAAAAGATTATTCATCCCCAGAAAAAAAAAAAAAAAAGATTATTCACCATGACCAAGTGGGATTTATTCCAGGGCTACAAGGTTGGTTCAACATCCGCAAATCAGTCAATGTGATACAACACATCAATAAAAGAAAGAACAAGAACCATATGATACTCTCCATAGATGCTGAAAAAGCATTTGACAAAGTACAGCATCCCTTCCTGATCAAAACTCTTCAAAGTGTAGAGATAGAGGGCACATACCTCAATATCATCAAAGCCATCTATGAAAAACCCACCGCAAATATCATTCTCAATGGAGAAAAACTGAAAGCTTTTCCGCTAAGGTCAGGAACACGGCAGGGATGTCCATTATCACCACTGCTATTCAACATCGTACTAGAGGTCCTAGCCTCAGCAATCAGACAACAAAAGGAAATTAAAGGCATCCAAATCGGCAAAGAAGAAGTCAAATTATCACTCTTCACAGATGATATGATACTATATGTGGAAAACCCAAAAGACTCCACTCCAAAACTGCTAGAACTTATACAGGAATTCAGTAAAGTGTCAGGATATAAAATCAATGCACAGAAATCAGTTGCATTTCTCTACACTAACAGCAAGACAGAAGAAAGAGAAATTAAGGAGTCAATCCCATTTACAATTGCATCCAAAACCATAAGATACCTAGGAATAAACCTAACCAAAGAGACACAGAATCTATGCTCAGAAAACTATAAAGTACTCATGAAAGAAATTGAGGAAGACACAAAGAAATGGAAAAATGTACCATGCTCCTGGATTGGAATAATAAATATTGTGAAAATGTCTATGCTACCTAAAGCAATCTACACATTTAATGCAATTCCTATCAAAGTACCATCCATCTTTTTCAAAGAAATGGAACAAATAATGCTAAAATTTATAGGGAACCTGAAAAGACCTCGAATAACCAAAGGGTATTGGAAAAAGAAAGCCAACGTTTGTGGCATCACAATTCCGGACTTCAAGCTCTATTACAAAGCTGTCATCATCAAGACAGCATGGTACTGTCACAAAAACAGACACATAGATCAATGGAACAGAATAGAGAGCCCAGAAATAGACCCTCAACTCTATGGTCAACTAATCTTTGACAAAGCAGGAAAGAATGTCCAATGGAAAAAAGACAGCCTCTTCAATAAATGGTGCTGGGAAAATTGGACAGCCACATGCAGAAAAATGAAATTGGACCATTTCCTTACACCACACACAAAAATAGACTCAAAATGGATGAAGGACCTCAATGTGCGAAAGGAATCCATCAAAATCCTTGAGGAGAACACGGGCAGCAACCTCTTCGACCTCTGCCGCAGCAACATCTTCCTAGGAACAACGCAAAAGGCAAGGGAAGCAAGGGAAAATATGAACTATTGGGATTTCATCAAGATCAAAAGCTTTTGCACAGCAAAGGAAACAGTGAACAAAATCAAAAGACAACTGACAGAATGGGAGAAGATATTTGCAAACGACATATCAGATAAAGGACTAGTGTCCAGAATCTATAAAGAACCTAGCAAACTCAACACCCAAAGAACAAATAATCCAATCAAGAAATGGGCAGAGGACATGAACAGACATTTCTGCAAAGAAGACATCCAGATGGCCAACAGACACATGAAAAAGTGCTCCATATCACTCAGCATCAGGGAAATACAAACCAAAACCACAATGAGATATCACCTCACACCAGTCAGAATGGCTAAAATCAACAAGTCAGGAAATGACAGATGCTGGAGAGGATGTGGAGAAAGGGGAACCCTCCTACACTGTTGGTGGGAATGCAAGCTGGTGGAGCCACTCTGGAAAACAGCATGGAGGTTCCTCAAAATGTTGAAAATAGAACTGCCCTATGACCCAGCAATTGCACTATTGGGTATTTACCCTAAAGATACAAACGTAGTGATCCAAAGGGGCACGTGCACCCGAATGTTTATAGCAGCAATGTCCACAATAGCCAAACTATGGAAAGAACCTAGATGTCCATCAACAGATGAATGGATCAAGAAGATATGGTATATATACACAATGGAATACTATGCAGCCATCAAAAAATGAAATCTTGCCGTTTGTGACAACATGGATGGAACTAGAGCGTATCATGCTTAGCGAAATAAGTCAAGCAGAGAAAGACAACTATCATATGATCTCCCTGATATGAGGAAGTGGTGATGCAACATGGAGGCTTAAGTGGGTAGGAGAAGAATAAATGAAACAAGGTGAGATTGGGAGGGAGACAAACCATAAGTGACTCTTAATCTCACAAAACAAAATGAGGGTTGCTGGGGGGAGGAGATTTGGGAGAAGGGGCTGGGATTATGGACATTGGGGAGGGTATGTGCTTTGGTGAGTCCTGTGAAGTGTGTAAACCTGGTGATTCACACACCTGTACCCCTGGGGATAAAAATATATGTTTATAAAAAATAAAAAATTAATTTAAAACAGACTTGATGATTGAATTTAAAATCTGGAAGTCACTGGTGACATTGATGAGTAATTTCAGCAGAGTAGTGGGGACAAAAGAGATTATCTTTTGATTTGGAGTGGCTCGAAGAAAGAATGAAACTAGGGAAAATGATTATAGATAATTCTTCGAGAACATTTTGCTGTAAAGGGATCAGAAAAAAAATATGGAAGCTGCTGGATGGGCATGTGAGATCAAGAGACTTACTACAATTTGTTTAAAGATGAAGAATGTTACAGTTTGTTGAGGAATGAGGAGAAAGTGTGACATAGTCTTACAGGAATATAGGACTTATGAGTGAAATGAAGAGTGCTGTCTTCTTGGGCCAGGAGACAATCTAATTACATTGCATTTTATTTTATATCCTGTCTCCATTAAGTTTTAAGTTCGTGTTTTTTGAACAATTTTGACCTTGCTAAATTTAATGCATTTCTTAAAGCTGTTACGAATCAGAGTTGAGCTGAAGGTGAGAAATAACATCAAGCCTTCAGTGAAATTTAGTTATATGTATTATGCATAATTCATTAATTATCTCAATCTATACAGCAATCCTGTATTAAAAAAACTCTCATTTTTAGTTTATCATGAAGAAACCAAAACTCTAGAAATATTAAGTAATTTGTGCCATGTCACTGTCTAAGTAATGAGGATATCAGATTCCTTAGGAATCTGATTAGTTGATGGCCCTTAGGAATTGCTGTGTCGCTTTGGGCTAGGCAATTCGTTAATGACTCCTGTTGCTTTCATCACATGATGTTTGCTACTCATGTTAATTAATAAAACTGCAATTATAAATAAAAAATATGATAGTGACAAAAAATCCCAAATTTTTCATTATTCTCCCAAGTCAAAATTCCTACTTTCAATGAAGGACTTAGAAAGGGAAAGAAAAATTAGTAAGCCTGGAAACACCATTTTGATGTTTAAAAAATCCTGGAGTTCAAACAATCTAACAATCTCAATTTATAAATTAGACAGGGGTCCAGAAAATAAGTGATTTGCCTAAGGAAGTTGAATTAGTCACAGGAGAACATAGAGTTCCTGATTTTGAATCTATTGTTCTTCCTGATGCATTTAAAACACCATTAATAGGTTGAAATTAGGTTCTAGAGAAAGAATTACAAGTTTGATAACGTAGTTTGGGAGTACTTGTTAATATTTCTTTTTTAAAAGATTTTATTTATTTATGAGAGAGAGGGGGAGAGAGAGAGACAAAGCATGAACAGGGGAAGGGGAAGGCTACAGGAAGAAGCAGGCTCCCCTGTGGGGCTCAATCCCAGGACCCCAGGACCACAACCTGAGCCAAAGGCAGGTGCTCAACTGACTGAGCCACACAGGCATCCCAATAATATATTTTTTTTAAAAACCAGACAGAAAATGCTTAAGTTTATTCATCTTTCTATATGATGTTTTTCCCATTTTATTATTATTTAAGTATTTTTTTATTCACCTTATTCTCTTCATTCTCTTGGATTTATTGCCCTTTTTTCATGTTTCTCTTCACAAAGGTGGTATAAGAATAAACATTTTGGGTCTACAGGGTGGGCTCCTTCTCAATTCTGATTTAGAATACACTCTGCATCATCTGTCATCCTTCCTGGGGTCTCCAACACTTAATACACTCTAAGTTTTCAAGTGGGTCTAGGGGATTGGAAATAAAAACATTAAGGAAAGAGAGACAGAGGAAGCTCAAGGGGGTAAGCCTGAAGAGTATCTGGACTGTCAAAAGTAGAAAGTGGGCAAGCTCTGCACAAAGCTGGGGGCTTCCAAGATATTTTGCACAAGAGCTGATCCTAGTGGTGATTTGGAATGAACACAAGAATCTACAGCCTCAAAACCTCTCATGGAAACCACAATGAGAGCCCATAAGAGAACCTCCAATGAGAGGTTGCTTCACTAAATTGTAGCAAAAAAATAAGAAGAGAACAGAACACTGTCATACATATCTAATCTTCTTTAAAATCTGCTTTTGTCTGACATTTGGACTCCATAGAGTCCCTTTGATATTGAAATCTGTTCCAGGATTCATTGTTTTTTGAAAAAAAAAAAAAAAGTTTTGTGTACTTTAGTGATCATGTTAAGGGCAGAAAATGGGCTGGAGAGTGAGAATAACATATAGACTATACTATTGCACTATACTACGCTAGCCACTTGGTAGAGTTTGGAATTAAATATAATATTCTTCAGGTTTGAAAGTTTGATTTTAGTGTGATTATGAGAAAGAATAAAACCTTTTATTTTCCTTCTCAATAAAAGGGACACCAATATATGATAGAAGTGAATTGGGGGAAATCAGAGAGGGAGATGAACCATGAGAGACTGTGGACTCTGCAAAAGAGATGAGGGGTTTGGAGGTGAGAGGGTTTGGGGGTTGGGAGGGCCTGGTGGTGGGTATTCAGGAGGACATGTATTGCATGGAGCACTGGGTGTTGTGCATAAAAAATAAATCTTGCAACACTGAAAAAACTAAAAGAAAAAGAAAACAGAGTTAGGCAGAAATTTTCTTTTAATTTTTGCTTTCCATTTATTGATTATGTGGCTTGAGTAATTTACAAAAACTGTTCTTTGAAAATGCTTCTTTGTTTCACCTGGCTTAACCATAGATAATGTTGTATCTGTAATATTTTAGTTATGCTAGAAAGCTAGCCTAGCTGTAACTAATGCACAAAGACATAAGACAAAAGCCTCAAAACCTTATCATTTACCATGCACTATAAATAATTGAGATTGCACAATTGGCATTTTAAAAATTGTTGATTCTATTTCCCACAATTTTGGCTATAACAAAGGCAAGTTCAATATAGTTCCTGTCACCCAATTTAAAATGTTCTTTTCAGGGCACCTGGGTGGCTCAGTGGGTTAAATTGTTCTTTTCAACTGTCACAGTGAATAAAGCTTGCAAATTCCATTTGATGTGTTGATGAGTGTTTGTTTGATTTAGTAATGAATCAAATACCCTGAGGACACTCATTAGTCTTCAGTTCTCTCTTGCAATTGCCCTGAAAGAGTGACAGAAATTCTACTGGTAAATGACCGTTTGGATTAACATTCTTTAAATTATATTCTAAATTTCTGGAAGCACATGAGGATGTAACCAGGCAATGACCATGCTGCAAATTATTTTATTTGCATTCAACAAATTTGTATTAAATGCAGTATCTATATGCAAGACACTACTAGGTTTGTGGTACCAGAGTAAGCAAAAACAGAATCTTTGCTTTCTGGAGATTATAGACTGCTAGAGGAGACAGATAATCAAATAACTGAACTGGTAAGTGTATGATAAACTAACACAAGTTTTCAGAAAAAAAAAAAAAATGAAGTTTGACATAAAGTTATCCAAGCTAGGTCTTTATTTTGGAAGGAAGAGAAAGGATTTCCTGCATACAATGTCATTACTTTTAATAGATTGACATATTCAAGTTTTCTGTTTCTTCTTGTGTCAATATTGACTTTTTACATTCTTTCCAAAAATTGATGTGTTTAATGTAGTTTTCAAAATTATTGATGTACGGTTATTCATGATCTTCTTTTATGATATAAAAGATAACTATTATAGGGGCATCTGGGTGGCTCAGTGGGTTAAAGCCTCTGCCTTCAGCTCAGGTCATGATTTCAGGGTCCTAGGATTGAGCCCCACATCAGGCTCTCTGCTCAGCAGGGAGACTGCCTCCTCCTCTCTCTCTCTGCCTGCTTGTGATCTGTCTGTCAAATAAATAAATAAAATCTGAAAGAAAAAAAAAGGTAACTATTCTATCCTTTATTATTCTATCAACTTGTTTTCTTTCATCTTTGTCAATTAAATTATTTTCAATTAAAAGAAAAGAAAGAGAGAGTTTCAGAATGAAACTTGCTCTAGACTCTGGGGTTAGGGAAGGCTTTCCTGAGAGAATGACCCTTGAACTGAAAACTGAAGAATGAGGAATTTATGTGGCTACAAAGAGGAAAGGAGAAGACTCCAAGTGGAAAACCACATTTGTCCTGAGACCCTTTGATGGGAGAAAATATGGCGTGTTGGGGCAAAGAAAGGAAGCCAAAGACCCTGAAGCTCAGAGAAAAAAGGAAGATGAAAAGTGGATGAAAATGGCACAGAAAAGCAATAAAAACAAAAGTCAACACTTACATAGTTCTTAAAAAATCAATACTTACCTAGCTTTTAATATGCAATAGGCACTGCTTTCAGATTACTTAGATAAATTACCTCTTTTAGTCCTCACTACAAATGCTGAGTTTATTCTCATTTTGGAAAATGAGAAAATTGAGGCACAGTGAGATAAGATATCAACCCAGGTCTGTAGGTAGAAATTTTAAGTGCTGAGAATTGAACCCAGGTGGTCTGGATTTGAATGTATACTTTCATTTACTCTACTATAACCTCCTCATAATTAAAAGTTAAAATAATTATAGTTTAATTAGGTCTTACTATTCCCAGATATTGTCCAACTTCTTAAATGTATTAATATATTCATTTAATAAAAATCATTTAGCAACCTATTATTCTAGACCTTGAAAATACAGTGGAGAATAGAACTGCCAAAAATCCTCATGCAGTGAGAAAATTATTAAATTTCCTTATCTACTGACAAGCCCTTAAAACAGGCAGAGTGACTCTCCTCTAGGGACTCAATTACCGCCACCTTAAGGCTTTGATAAGGGCAAAGGACAATCCTATCCTGACCAGCCCCCACCCTCAACCAGGATCCTGTAAGTCTACTTTAACAATTCCTTTGGAAACTTTGTCTCTAAACCTCCAAGATAGTGTCAACCAATCCCAAGCATATGGCCTACTGATATACAGCTAAAGGGTCTCATGAGAAGGTTTTATTCCTGGTAATGAATAACCTTTTCCCCAGATAATAGCTAGCCTCTCAAGATCCTAGAAACCTTGCTTCCAAAATTCCTTAGAGACTTATATCATCCCTAATCCCCTCCCCAACTTACAAGTATATAATAAACCACTTCTCACATCCCCAGGGCAGCATCTCCTCTTGCCCATGTTTCCTGTCCCCATGCTTTAACAAACCACCATTTTTCACCAAAGATATCTCAAGAATTCTTCCTTGGTCATTGGCTTCGGACCTCACCCCACTGAACCTCACGTATGTTCTAGAACTTCATCAAAAGATACATTTCAAGGAAGAGAGGCAGGCAGTTTAGATACAAAATACATATTTCACTTAGCATATTGCTAAATAAAATAAATCAATCAGAGAAGGACAATTATCATATGGTTTCACTTATATGTGGAGTATAAGTAATAGTGCAGAGGACAATAGAGAAAGGGAGAAAAAAACGACTAGGAAGAAATCAGAGAGGGAGACAAACAAGATGAGAGACTTTTGACTCCAGGAAGCAAACTGAGGATTGCAGACAGGAAGATGGGTGGGGGATGGGATAACTGGGGGATGGGCATTAAGGAGGGCACATGATGTGATGAACAGTGGATGTTCTACACAACTGATGTATCATGAACTTTATATCAAAACCTAACGATGTGCTATATGTTGGCTAATTGAATTTATATAAAAAAGAAATATAAATAAATAAATAAGTAAATAAGTAAATCACGTTCCAGATGACATCAAATTCAAGGCAACAAATGACAACAGGGGTACCAGGATGGAAGTGAGTATGTCTACTTTGCCTAGAGTTTTTGGAGAAGACCTCAAAAACATGACAATATTTGAATAGGGACCTGAAGGCAGAGAGGAAGAGAGACACGTGGCTGAAAGGAGAAGGAACAAACAACAAGCAAAACAGAATATGCTTGGCCTTTTCAATAAAGAGCAAGGGCACATGGTGACAGGATCTGAGTGGGTGACAGGTGTTGGAAGTAGGAAGTATGAAGCCAGAGAGCATCGAGCTGTAGCCATCACTGTTCTTCAGCTACTACTCTGAGATAGGAAGTTACTGGAAAGGTTTCAGCGAAGAATTACATAATGTGATGAGTATTAGTGAGATCATTCTGAATGATGTGTGGACAATACCCTGTGAGCGACCAAGAAAAAACCAGCAAGTCCAAGTAAGAGGCTATTTTAATAAACTAGGCTAGAGAGGATAACATGCTGGATCACCAAAACAGCAGTAATGTGGTCAGAGGTGGTCAGATTCTTGATGTCTTCTGAAAACAGACAGCTGGATTTGTTGATGCATAAAATGCAAAGTGGGGGGTGAGGGGGCTGGGTGGCTCAGGGGGTTAAAGCCTCTGCCTTGGGCTAAGGTCGTGATCCCAGGGTCCTGGGATCAAGCTCTCATTGGGCTCTTTGCTCAGTGGGGAGCCTGCTTCCTCCTCTCTCTCTGCCTGCCTCCTCCTCTCTCTCTGCCTGCCTCTCTTTCTACTTTGATCTCTGTCTGTCAAATAAATAAATAAAATCTTTAAAAAAATGCAAAGTGGGGGAAAGAGAGGAATCAAAGATGACTCCTAAGTAACTGAAAAGAGGGAGCTGTAATATCCTAAAATAAGAGACTGGAAATACCAGGTTTGAAGAGGAAGATCAGAAATCTATCTTTGTGATTTCCTGTCCCCATGCTTTAACAAACCACCATTTTGTGTTTGAGATGCCTATTAAATATTAAGGTGAAGATGCTGAAAGAGTTGTTTCTATGAGAATTCAAATCTCTATGAAATTCAAAGACATTTGGATTAGATAAAAAAAATTTGGCAACCATCATGTCACAGAGGATATTTAAAACCATGACATTAGGTGAGAACTACTTTTTTTTTTTTTTTAAAAAATAAAGTTTTTTTTTCCCTAGGGGTTTAAGTCTGTGGAACATCAAGGCTACACATTTCCTAGCACTCACCATAGCACCACCCCCCCCCCCTTGTCCATACCCCAGCCACCCTACCCCTCCCCCCCCCCAACCCTCCAGCAACCCTCAGTTTGTTTTGTGAGATTAAGAGTCTCTTATTGTTTGTTTCCCTCCGGATCCCATCTTGTTTCATTTTATCCCTCCCTATCCCCTATGACTCCCTGCCTTGCCTCTGAAATTCCTCATATCAGGGAGATCATATGATAATTGTCTTTCTCTGAATGACTTATTTCACTTATCTTGATACCCTCTAGTTCCATTCACATTGTTGGCAAGATTTTGTTTCTTTTGATGGCTGCACAGTATTCCATGGACAAACTATGGAAAGAGCCTAGATATCCATCAACAGATGAATGGATAATCCACATCTTCTACCTCTTCATATAGAATATCTGTATTGATTATGTCCCCAGCCATCAGTACTGCCTCTTGTTCTTTTTATTGTGGAGAGTTTTTCTGCCTTGTCATTTTATCCAGGTAAGAATAGATGAATCAGAGAACAAAGTGCTAAAAGGGTAGCAATGACCCCAGAAAAAATATACACTAACCAAATCAGAAGAGACCCAAAACCAGGGGGAGAAGAAAAGGAGGGGAAAAAAGAAATGAAATATATATATATATATATATATATATTAGACTGGTGAATAAAACAGAGACACACACTTGATTTGGGGTGTATTTTGGTCTGTTAGAAGAAACTATCTCCCAAAATTTTAAAGAAAGAAAAACATATATATATATATATATATACACACACACACAAAATAAGGGTAAACATGATGAAGGGTTGGAATATGACTGTAAAGATGAAAATTTTAAAAGATTCTGAAAAAAAATTGATAAGAAGTTGATTGGAAAAAAAGGAAAAAAAGAGTAAGGAATGTGATCATGCTGGAGACTAGAACAAAGCTATGCACTAGATTTAGGGTACGTTTTGATCTATTAGAAGAAATTGTATCCCAAAATTTTAAAGAAAAAATAACTTATATGTATACAAGAAATAAAGTTAAATACATTGAAGGGATAAAATATGACTATAATAATGAAAATTTAAAAAGATTTTTTAAAAGGTATTGACAAGATAAAATAGTTAAAAAGCATTAAAATAGGAAAGAGAAAAATTTTAAAAATGGAATAAGAAAAAAATAAAATTAAGAACATTTAGCTTTGAAAGACTAAAGGATCATGGGGGAAAAGCCATGAATTCTATGTGTTGCTTGTCCCTAGCTCTGGAGTTCTGCAGTTCTCATTGATCAGTGAACTTGGTCTTGGCTGGATGTTCTTGCTGATCTTCTGGAGTAGGGGCCTGTTGCCTATTACTGTGATTCTCAAATGTCTTTGCCTGAGGCAGAATTGCACCACCCTTGTCAGGGGCCTAGCTAAGTAATCTGAGGGATTTTGGTCTTGAAGCTTTTGTCTTGAGCTTTCTTTTCTTTTTTTTTTTTTTTTTTAAAGATTTTATTTATTTATTTGACAGAGAGAAATCACAAGTAGATGGAGAGGCAGGCAGAGAGAGAGAGAGGGAAGCAGGCTCCCTGCCGAGCAGAGAGCCCGATGTGGGGCTCGATCCCAGGGTCCTGGGATCATGACCCGAGCCGTAGGCAGAGGCTTAACCCATTGAGCCACCCAGGCGCCCCTGTCTTGAGCTTTCTATAGAGCTTTGGAGTTAGTAACTATCTACAGAGGCAAGTGCTAAGAGGTGAGTGCTGGGGATCTGGAATATTTAAACACTGGAAACAGAATAAGGATCCAACAAAAGCAACTAAGAAGCAGCACTGAATAAACACAGAGTTGATCCGTGGTATACTATGGACTAAACTCTTCAAAAGATTGATGTGATTGTGTCAAATGCTACTAAAAGTTTAAGTAGTAGGAAATGAAAATTGACCACTGGATTTGGCAAGGTGCAGCTAATCAGTAGCAGTGAGGGGAAGTGTTTTGTTGAGTGAAGGATAAAAGTCTGATTGAGGCAGTTTTAAGAGCAAATGGGGAGAGAGGAATTGAAGATAAACTGTACACTCATCTCTCAAGAAGTGTGCTATAAAAAGAAGTCAAGAATGGGATAGTAGCTGGATGGAGGAGACTGTGATGTAAAAGGAGAGGTACTTTTTTAAAAGGTAGACAAAAATGACAGCATGTTTGCAAATATACAATTCAGATGATGGAGTAATGAAAGAGAACAATTGCCAGAGTGATGACATTGGAGGGTGAAGAAGGAATGGAATCCAGTACATTAATGGTGGCTAGACCTTATAGACATGAGCAGTCCACCCATAGAAACAGGGAAGAACTAGTGTATTGGTACACATCTTGGTAGTGTGGTAGATGTGATCATGGGAGAAGGTGAGATTTCTTTCTTTTGGTGATTTCTCTGTTTCTCAATAAAGTAGAAAACATGGTGATCAGTTAAGAGTAAATAAAGGGAGATTTGAGACTTGAGGAGAGAAAAGAGAATATGAAATAGTCAACTAAGAGAATTGATGAGTAAATGAACCATGTAATGTAAGATTGCCTTCAGCACAGAGTAATTTAATACTCATACTATCCCTATGTAATACATGTTATCATGCCCAATGTCCATTTTATAGATGAGGAAACAGAAGTACAGAAATATTTGACACTTTGCCCAAAGTCACAGAGTTAAAAACCAGCAGGCAATTTATCTTTTAAGGTTTTAAAGCCAAGTGAATCTTAATCCTAACACCAACGACAAACTGTTGAAGCATTTTCAATAGGCACATGACATGATCAGGTTTGTACTTTGAAAAGGTCAGACTGGGGCACCTGGGTGGCTCAGTGGGTTGAGCCTCTGCCTTCGGCTCGGGTCATGATCTCGGGGTCCTGGGATCGAGTCCCGCATCAGGCTCTCTGCTCAGCAGGAAGCCTGCTTCCTCCTCTCTCTCTCTGCCTACTTGTGATCTCTCTCTGTGTCAAATAAATAAATAAAAATTAAAAAAAAAAAGAAAAGAAAAGGTCAGACTTGTTGGAGTGTAGCCAAAGAAAGTTGATAGAACTTGGACTTAGCAAGATGGAGGCATAAAATCTGGAGAAAAGAGGTCAGGGTATTTTTTAGAAGGTAATATAAACATAGTGATGGGTTGATTATGAGGGATATTGATACTGGGTTTCAGACTTGCAATGTGGAATGGATATTGACATCATTAATAAAGACAGAGAACAAGTTTTGCAACTTCTTAAGTTTGCAGGGGCTTTGAGCCCTCCCAATGAGGATGTTGAGTAGAGATTTGACTGTAAAGGTCCATAACTCAGGTGGCTAGAAGTATAAATGTGAGGCATAGTAGAGAGATGATAATGAACCCAAGATGAGATGGACTTGCAACAAGCATAGGTATAGGATAATATCTTGAGGAACTTCAAAATTTAAAGTTTGGATAAAAGAATATATGCCCACAAGTAGCCAGAGAGCTAGGAAGATGTTAGGAAGACTGTCAAGAGAGATAAATAGGGTATTTCAGGGGGGAAGTTATGGTCAACAGTGCCAAATGTTGTTAAGAGAGCAAACAACATAAAGAAACAAAATATCAATTGGATGTAGAAATTGTGAAATTATTGGCAACATTAGTCAGTTATATCAGCAGAATAATGGAGGCAGATACCAGAGTACAACCTGTCAGAATGAGCTGGAGGGGAGAAAATTGCCAGAAGAAGTAAAGATGAACTTTGTGAAAAGTTTAACTGAGAAGACAATGAAAAATAAGGTGATGGCAAGGGCCTGTGGAATATAGTATTGAGGGTAGGATTTTTTTGAAAGGGGGACACTTGAATTTATTTAAATATCAAAAGAAAGCTTCTAGTTATCATAGGTTTTTTGTTTTGTTTTGTTTTGTTTTTTTCAGTTTATGAGACTGCTAGAGGGATAAACAATAATGTGAGGTAGCGGGCGAAGAGAGAATACCAAACACAGAGAAGGGATGATATTGGCAAAAGGAGAGTGCTTCAAAAATAAAAAGAGATCCCAGACATACAGATGGTATTTTACAGATCCTTTTCACATTTGCCTATTAATGTTTTATTTTTTGTGTTGATTTGAAAGAGTTCTATTATAGGAATAGTTACCTTTGCCTTTTATTATATATGTTGCATACATTTCTGGAGTTTGTCTTTTAATTTAAATTTATGTGATATAATGTGTGTGATATATGTGATGTGATATATGGCATAAATATTTTTTCATAAATAAGTTTGGATGAAGGTGGCCAGAAGATGCAAACTTACAGTTTACAAGATAAAGATAAGATAAATACGTACTAGGGATATAATGTAAAACATGATAAATATAGTGAACACGGCTGTATGGTATATTTGAAAATTAAGAGAGTAGATCCTAAGAGTTCTCATCACAAAGAAGATCATTTTCTTTTTCTTCTTTTTTTTTTTTTTTGTATCTGTAGGAGATGATGGATTTTTAACTAAACTTACTGTGATATGACTTAATGTTATGAGAAAGTTAGGTCACCATGCCACTCACCTTAAACTTACACAGAGCATTATGTCAGTTAGAGCTCAATAAAACTTTGGGAGGAAATCAAGTTATTTTCCCTTGGTTCAGGACTCTGGGTTCTTTTACCAGGGTGGGTGTGGAGGGTACAGATGGAATATGGATGACTATTGTGTGTTTTTATGGCTTTTGAAAGGCCATAATGTCTCTGCCCCACAGGGCACAGGCTTTTATTTAGCTAGGAAAAAATAAGTTCTCAGTATTTCTATCTACTTTTTACCAAATTTTCTGTTATTGTTTCTACACTTGGCCTTCTTCACATGCACTTTCCTCAACCAAAGATTCTATAAACTTCTTCAATATTTTTTCTAAGACATACATGATTTTTTCACTTCTGAATTTTTAGTACACCTAGAATTATATTCGTATCAGGCACAAAGTAGGGATCTCTGCCTAACCACCTCCACCACAGCACATCAGTGATGCCTTTAATTAGTACAGGATGTCCACCCTCCAGGTTTTAGCCTCAAGCACCTCACAAATGATGCAACACAAGCAAGGAACACTTCCTCGTGCTGGATCAAAACTGCCTACCTATCTGTTGGGTTCTTTAACCCTGCTGTGGAAGCAAGGGCAGGGAGCCACACACATCTTTTCTCAAGCACCTGTATCCCTTCTCCCACCAGTATTGTGCAGAATGTTTCCCAGGAGTTTGCTTTTCATGATCACACTCGTTTCTCAGATTAAAGGTATGTCTTAATCTTTTTATCAGGGTTTTCTTACTAGGCTATGAGGTAATGTCTCTTTAGTCACAAAGTTTAAGTGATAAATGATTAAAAAAAAAACGTTAAAACCCATTGATGATTTTGCTGAGGACATAGCATAGGACTTGGACTAGTTATGGCTAAGATTGAGATTCTATGATTCTATGAAATACTTTAGTGGTCTTACTCTGATTTATGGTGAGGAGGAAGGAGTGGGCATTTCTGAATATCTGCAGAGTAGAAACACTGTGCTAGCCATTTACCTCTGTGTACATGTGTACAAGGATAAGTTATTATCTCTACTTTATAGATAAAGCAACTGAGAATAATATCTATAGATCAGAGAGAATAGATACGGTATTAATGGACATACTGCTAATAAACTGGTAAAACTTTGACTCAAATAATAGCAGATTCTAAAATCATGTGGTCTTTCTTCTATATCATTCTCCAGTGAGGTAGTCAGGCCTCACGCCCAGACAACCACCACTTGTGAAAACTACTTAGCACTGATTCAAGAGTACCTAAATTCTAATAACAAGGGAGAGACTTGCATTCAGCTAGGAGAATTAAGATTTCAAATACAAATGTACCTGGGAGATAAAATGGGTAATTTCCACTTAAACAATCCCTTCCAGTGAAGGCTTTGACAGGTGGCAGAATCCAGACACAGGCATGAGGAGATTAAGATGAAGGTGGTAACTGCAGAACAAAGTCAAAGATGGAAGACGCTTTAAGACCTAATTTTTTTTGGCTTGTTCTCCAATTTTGCTTACATTTTCCTAATTTGGAAATATCAGTCTCACTTTCCTTACCTGTTACGTAGGGTTGCGGTTGCTCCTTCATAGTGATGTTGTACATGGCTGCTAATTGGGAGCAAGTCAACTCTAAGAGAATAATTTTTATCCAGTTACTGTGTGTGAATGCTAATGCCAGATGTATTTTCCCCCTTAAATGTTTCCTTGTAGAAAAGGCAATCCTTGGAGTAGAAGGTCAAGAAGTGGTCTATCCTAAAAGGCTTCCCCTGAGGCAGAAGCGAGATGTTTGGCACATCCATGATTATGACATACAGGTACACATTTGATTTAATAAAGTTGATTTATTACTTTCACAGCATAGGCAGAAAGCAACATCTGGCTCCAATCAGAAGTAAACAAGAGAGGAATATTGAATTTTCTGAGAACTCTCACTCTTTACAGCATGCACTTGGGTTGGTCAGGGGGCAGTTTGGGGAGGCAGCAAACTTTTGATGGATTAGGAAACAAGATGGAGTAAAATTTGGATTTTAGAGAGTTCCATATAAATTTTCCAGTTTATGTGAGGATTTCCACTAACAGCTTTCTGGGCTGATTTAAGGCAACCTTATTTGTTCTGAGCTGGCGCCTATGGAATATAATCTCTGAGTATTTTTCTTTCCCAGTGATGTAATATGCAGGTTTAGTTGCCTTACAGATTCAGCAGCAAAGTTGGGCAACTTTCATGGGAACACATCTGGCCTGTCGCTTAGAAGAGTGTTTATTCAGGTGTTAAAATGCAAATATTTATAATTTTATTTTCAAAAGAAACAAATGTTTATGAAGACAACATGTAATACATATAACGAGAAACAAGCTTCAAAGTAAGGTCATTCTCAATCCCATTACTATAGAAGACATTCAAGGACTGTTCTTAGATATTTATTACCAGGCACTTGCTTTGTGGGCCTGGGCTTTCTAACTTCATCCATCGAGAATACCGACTGCCACTTTGCCCCAATACTCTTTGAGAGGGCAAACTTTTCCCAATGCAACTACTTTTCTTTCCTTCACCACCAGAAGAGACAAGCCTTCCAGGTTCTCATTTGTTAGGTTCCTCAGTCACAGCAAGATGCATTTCAGCTTTCCAAATGTTCCCACTGAGATGTCTTTCCCATAACTTAACATAATGAAAAAGCAACTCTTCATCTGCTGCCATTTGGAGATAATGTCTATTTTTCTGTAGTAATCTCCTTGCAAAAAAATGTTTTCTCTTGATCTCCAATTCATTTATCCTTAACTACTTCTTAAGCCTTGTATTCATATAATATTGCATGTTAAGTATACTTCAATTAAAAAAAAAAAAAAACTTTTATTGGTTGAAGTTTGGTACTCATCGAGGAGGGCCAAACCAGCCTTCTGTCACCATTGTGCAAATCAAGACATCAATCTCATTATGAATGTACAAAAGGATACTGGTCTGGGGCAGGAAATATATAAGATGTCTTGGAGTATCTTTTATACCAGAAAGTAAGGAAGTTCTCAAGCAAGCAAACAACCCAAACTTGCATTGATGGGAGGATGTCAAAAGAACATAGGAGCCAAATGAAGGAGCTCCCAATAGCCAAAGAAGGATAAATTTGAGGACAAAATTATTAAGGTAGTTTTGAGCTATAATAAAATATAAGTTAATACCTATGAAGTCATAGTGGTATAGATAAATAATTGAATAAATAAATGGGAAAGAATAGACAAATTCTCCACACACCAGAATTAAAAAATTAATGTAGACAGTCTCCTTCCTAGGAGGTGAAGAATAACTCCCCACCCTTTAAGCATGGCCTGTGCGTAGACCCTTCCAAAGATTAGAATATGGAAGAGGGAACCAGTAAAATGGAGAAGAGTGTAAACTTACAGTGGAGAAAGGCTGACAGGTGATCAAGGTAACCAGTAATCATATTCAGTAATAAGTCATATTGATAGTATGTACTCTTAATATGATGTGTGAAAATGGCACCTTATTTTGTTGTTTTCTCTCAAATCCCTGTAATTCCAGGCTGGGAATGAGAAACATATGGGGGAAAAAAAAACAAAAAACTTAGTTTTTTTTTGAAATACTTGATCAGTACTCCTCAAAACCGTCAAGGTTGTCAAAAAATAAGGGAAGTCAGAGAAGCTGCCATAGTGTAGAGAGTCAAGACAGGAGGCATGACAACTGAATGCAATGTGTGTCCTGGACGGGATCCTAAGATAGTGAAAGGACATTAGACAAAAACAAAGAAAATCTGGATAAGTGTATAATTTAATTGGTAATGTCCGTCTTGAATCACGAGTTGTGACAAGTACACTATAGTAATGTCTGATGTTAACAATATGGAACCCTGAGTTGTGGAATACATGGGAATGCTCTGTATTATCTTTCCAACTTTTCTTTAACTCTAAAATGATTCTAAATAAAAACAATTTTAAAATTAAATAAAATAAATAAAATTCTAAAATAAAACACGAAGTTAAATATTCTGTTTATATACAAATAATATTAATGACAAGATTAACAAGAATGTCACATTTGACAATATTAACAACTGCATCTGAATATTAACAAATAGGAAACCCATAATCACACATTCAAATTTTACAAGGTCCCATTATACCACTGTTATTCACACACAACAGCAAGTATAGTTCATCATGTTGTAAACAGAAGTCAACCCTTTTTATCTAAGTAAGCACCTAGGTTCTTGCCTTCCCACTGTGCTTTATGTGTTTATAATGAAGTCCCAATTTTTTGTTAAACTTTCAGTCCAAAAAATTCCCAAATCAATGCACAACTCATATTCAACAAACACACAACTCCCCTCTCCCTTCCTCCAAGTTGCCTCCCTTCAGAAGACCCTCCTTCAATAGCATAGTTTAAACAAACCAGAAGACGGAGCAAATTATTACTGTTATTATTATTATTCTTGGAGGGGGGGAAGAGAATGATGGGGGCAGAGAGGGAGAGAGAGAATGCTAAGCAGGCTCCATGTCTGGTGCAGAGCCACACATGGGGCTCAGTCTCACAAGTTGAGATCATGACCTAAGCAAAGTCAACAGTGGGACACTGAACCAACTGAACCTCTCAGGCACCACCTAAGGGAAGTCTTTACTCCTCTCTTTTGTCTCCCCAATCAAAAAAAAAAAACCATTAAATTTTGTGAATTCTAAAATGTAAATATCCTTTGAAATTTTCTACTCTCCCCTTTCCCTGCATCCACTCCCTCGCCCAAGTGACTTATATCCCATCAACAGTCTTTAAATGTTTTTCCTGCCTGCAGTTGTGATTTTTGCTGATACATTATCTGTAATAGGTAAGCCATCTAAAAATACTGTACCTACTTCTGTACTTTTTGCCTAAACCTTTTTCTTCTCTTTGCTCTTAGGATGAAGTCCAAATCTTCTTGAGTGACTAACTGGTTGTACATGATTTGGCTCCTTCCTACCTTTTCATTTTTCATATTTATTCAATTTACACTTGATTCTCCAGCCTCCTTGAGTTTTTCTGAGCTTCTCAATATGTCAAGCTCCTTCCTACCTCAGGACCTTTGCTTGCTGTGTTCTTTGCCTCCTATTCCTTCCTAACATAGTCATTGCATTTCTCCTATTATGATGTTTATTTTTTTAAAGATTTTACTTTTTTTATTCTTGAGAGACAGAGAGAGAGAGAGGCAGAGGGAGAAGCAGGCTCCCCACTTAGCAGGGAGCATGATGCGGGACTCAATTCCAAGACTCCAGGATCATGACCTGAGCTGAAAGCAGACAGTTAACCATCTGAGCCACCCAGGAGCCCCTATTATGATGTTTGTAATCTTCAATTACGTTTTTTTTTATTTTCTTCTTTGCCAAGCTGTGGTTTTCATAAGGGCAGTGACCTCTATCTTGTGCAAAATTGTATTTTCTATATTATCACTGTGCCTGAAATAACAGCTATTGAATACATGGGTGAACAATAAACTGAATAAATGTGCTAGATAAATAACTAGTAACTGTGCATACTTAAATTATAAATAATTCATAATCAGAAGGTAATAAAATATAACAAAAGAAAATATTTAAAGGATATAAGTTAGGAATTCATATACAAATATGTAAACAACAAAATAAACCAAACAGAAGAAAAATACCACTTCTGATGGTCATTAAAGAAAAGTTTGTAACAATAAGTTATCATTTTATTAATGTTAATATCTAAAGCAAGAATATAAGAACCACTATAAATTTCTAGTGAAATTCTAATTTTGTGCTTCCCTTCTTCAGGGTTATCTTGCAGCATTTATCAAATATTTTTTCCATGTTGCCAACCAAGAAATGATGTCTAACTATAGCAAATACCCCAATTGAAATTTCTGATCTGGATATTGGTTAAATAAATTCACATTGTGATTTTCAGCCATAAAATATATACTACAAAGGAACTTTTATTGAAATAAGAAAATGGCCATGGTCATAATTTACTTCTGTGTGAGAAAGTAGACTATAAAATGGTACACCACAAACTGTGTGGACAGGGGTGGAATGGCAAGGACATATGACTTGTTATCTCTGGACAAGGAGAGAATATATATATTTTAATTTCTTTTTATAACTAGAAAAAATTCCCATCAAAAGTTTTAATTAAAAAGTAGCTTACAAGCAAAATCCTCCATATATTACCCTCATAAATTCAGCCTAACCTATATTTATCATTTTGCCTAGCCAGACCACTGGACTGCTGGGTAGACTGATAAAGTCTAATTTCCCCCTGCACCCACTCCACTCCCCATCCTAATACACACTAAATGAGCACACATTTAAGTCACATGATGGATACTGTTTTGCAGGAAACAGATGAAGAATTGTTGTATGAACTAAAGCTAACTAGAAAAACCTTAATACTTCACCTTTTAAGATCAAGGTAAGTTTATTATAATTCAATATCTTATAGATTTATTGGTCTGTAGTATTCCAGTTTTTGTAAAAATTGTCAATGAAATGAATTCATCATGTTATTGTTACCTATTTATAGCTGAATTCCTACTTGTCTATACAATGGAATATTATGCAGCCATCAAAAATAAAATCTTGCATTTGCAATGACATGGATGGAACTAGAGGGTATTACACTAAGTGAAATAAGTCAATCAGAGAAGGACAATTAACATATGATTTCACTAATAAGTGGAATTTGAGAAACAAGGCAGAGACTCAAAGGAGAAGGGGGAGAAAATGAAACAAGATGAAACCAGAGAGGGAGACAAACCATAAGAGACTCTTAATCTCGGTAAACAAACTGAGGGTTGTTTAAGTGAAGGAAGGTGGGACGGATGTGGTAGCTGGGTGCTAAACACTGGGGAGGGTATGTGCTATGGTGAGCACTATGAATAGTGTAAGACTGATGAATCACAGACCTGTATTCCTGAAACAAATAATACATTATATGTTTTTTTAATTTTTAAATTTTTATTAACATATAATATATTACTAGCCCCAGGGGTACAGATCTGTGAATTGCCAGGTTTACACACTTCATAGCACATACCCTCCCCAATGTCCATAACCCCACCACCCTCTTCCTACCCTCCTCCCCCCAGCAACCCTTAGTTTGTTCTGTGAGATAAGAGTCTCTTATGGTTTCCTAGAATTGTTTGTATTACTTTGGTGTAGGTTGTGATCTCTCCTCTTTCATTAATGACTTTATTTATTTGGGTCTTTTCTCTTTTCTTTTTGATAAGTCTGGCCAGGGGTTTATCAATATTATCAGTTCTTTCAAAGAACCATCTCCTAGTTTCTTTGATTTGTTTTATTGGTTTTTGATTTTTGTTTTGTTTTTGGTTTTGGTTTTGGTTTTTTTGTTTGTTTGTTTGTTTGTTTGTTTGTTTCTATTTCATTGATTTCTGCTCTGATCTTTATTATTTCTCTTCTCCTGCTGGGTTTAGGCTTTCTTTGTTGTTCTTTCTCCAGCTCCTTTAGGTGTTGGGTTAGGTTGTGTATTTGAGACCTTTCTTGTTTCTTGAGAAAAGCTTGTATAGCTTTATATTTTCCTCTCAGGACTGCCTTTGCTGTGTCCCACAGATTTTGAACCATTTTTGGTTCAAAAAAATCAAAAAAATGATTTTTGAATTATTTGTTTCCATGGATTTTTTAAATTCTTCTTTAATTTCCTGGTTGACCCATTCATTCTTTAGAAGGATGCTCTTTAGTCTCCATGTATTTGGGTTCTTTCCAAATATCGTCTTGTGATTGAGTTCTAGCTTCAGAGCATTGTTGTCTTAAAATATGCAGGGAATCATCCAAGTCTTTTGATACTGGCTGAGACCTGATTTATGACCAGGATGTGATCTATTCTGGAGAATGTTCCATGTGCACTGTTTCTTTGGGATGGAATGTTCTGAATATATCTGTGATGTCCATCTGGTTCAGTCTGATATTTAGGACCTTTATTTCCTTGTTGATCTTTTGCTTGTATGATCTGTCCATTTCAGTGTTAAAGTCCCCTACTATCATTGTTGATGTGTTTCTTTGATTTTGTCATTAATTGGTTTATATAGTTGGCTGCTCCCATGTTAGGTGCATAGATATTTAAAATTGTTAGATTTTCTTGTTGGACAGACCCTTTGGGTATGATATAGTGTTCTTCTTCATCTCTTATTATAGTCTTTGGCTTGAAATCTAATTGATCTGATATAAAGATTGCAATCCCAGCTTTCTTTTGATGTCTATTAGCATGGTAAATAGTTTTCCACCCCCTTACTTTAAATCTGGAGGTGTCTTTGGGTCTAAAATGAGTTTTTTGCAGACAGCATATTAATGGGTTCTGTGTTTTTATCTATTCTGATACTCTGTGTCTTTTGATTGGGGCATTTAGCCCATTTACATTCAAGGTAACTATTGAGAGATGTGAATTTAGTGCCATTGTATTGCTTGTAAGGTAACTACTACTGTATATTGTCTCTGTTCCTTTCTGATCTACTACTTTTAGGATCTCTGCTTAGAGGACAACTTTCAATATTTCTGGTAGAGGTGGTTTGGTGTTTACAAATTCTTTTAGTTTTTGTTTGTCCTGGAAGCTTTTTATCTCTCCTTCTATTTTCAATGATAGCTTAGCTGGATATAGTATTTTTGGCTGCATGTTTTTCTCATTTAGTGCTCTGAATATATCATGCCTGTTCTTTCTGGCCTGCCAGGCCTCTGTGGATAAGTCAGCTGCCAATCTAATATTTTTACCATTGTATGTTACAGACTTCTTTTCCCGGGCTGCTTTCAGGATTTTCTCTTTGTCACTAAGACTTGTAAATTTTACTGTTAGATTATGGGGTGTGGACCTATTCTTGTTGATTTTGAGGGGGTTCTCTGCACCTCCTGGATTTTGATGCTTGTTCCCTTTGACATATTAGGGAAATTC
Source organism: Mustela nigripes (assembly GCF_022355385.1). NCBI lineage: Eukaryota > Metazoa > Chordata > Mammalia > Carnivora > Mustelidae > Mustela > Mustela nigripes. The sequence goes on from NC_081557.1 coordinate 109,904,206, forward strand.
TCTACAATAATTTGCTCCAATCCCAATTATTCTAATGTTGTTTCATCTTATGGTATCACTTATCTCTTGAATTCATCCCTCATAGTCCAGTAGTTGTTTGTCCCTCTTTTGCTCAGCTTCTTTATTCTGTCATTTTGTCTTCTATATCACTAATTCTCTCTTCTACCTCATTTATCCACAAGTAAGAGTCTCCATTTTTTTATTGCACCTCATTAATAGCTTTTTTTATTTCAACTTGGTTAGATTTTAGTTCTTTTATTTCTCCAGAAAGGGCTTTTATTTCTCCAGACAGTGTTTCTCTGATATCTTCCATGCCTTTTTCGAGCCTGGCTAGTGCCTTGAGAATCATCATTCTGAACTCTAGATCTGTTGTTTTACCAATGTCTGTATTGATTAGTCCCTAGCCTTCAGTACTGTCTCTTGTTCTTTTTTCTGTGGTGAGTTTTCCACCTTGTCATTTTATGCAGATAGGAATATAGGAATATATGAAGGAGTGAATAAATACTAAAAGGGTGGCAAAGACCCTAGGAGAATGTGCTTTAACCAAATCAGAAGAGACCCTAGATCGTGGGGGGAAGAGAAGGTGTAAAGAGAAGTTCAAAAAAAAAAAAAAAAAGAAAGAAAGAAAAAAGAAAAAAAAAGAAAAGAAAAGAAAAAAGAAGAAAAATATAAAAAAGAAAAAATATATATATATATATTAGACTGATGAATAGAAAAGGTCACCCACTTAATTTTGGGAGTATTTTGGTCTGTTAGAAGAAACTACATCCCAAAATTTTAAAGAATGAAAAACATATGTAAGGGTAAACATAATGAAGGGATGGAATATGACTATAAAGATGAAATTTTTTTTCAATTTCTAAAAAAAGCATTGATAAGGTAAGTTGGTTGGGAGAATAAAGAAAAAGTGGAGAGAATTTGCACAGGCTGGAGACTAGAACAAAGTCCTGTGCTAGATTTAGGGTATATTTTGATGTATTAGAAGTTGTATCCCTAATTTTTTTAGAAGAAAAAACCCTATGTGTATACAAAAAATAAAGTTAGATACAATGGAGGATAAAATATGACTATAATAATGAAGGTTCAAAAAAGATTTTTTTTAATGAAAGGTATTGTTAAGATAAGCTAGTTAAAAATGTTAACAGAAAAAGGTAAAAGTTAAAAAAAATGGGCAGAAGAAAAAATAAAATTAAAAAAAATTAATTAACTTTGCAAGAATAAAGAATCATGGGGAGAAAGCCATGAATTCTATGATTTGCTTTCTCCTCCTCTGGAATTCCGGTGTTCTCCCTGGTAAGTGAAATTGATCTTGGCAGGATTTCTTGTTGATCTTCTGCAGGAGTGGCCCGTTGTAGCGATTCTCAAGTGTCTTTGCCTGAGGCGTGATTACACCATCCTTACCAGGGGTCACACTAAGTAACCTGCTCAGGTTCACTTTCGGGAGCTTTTGTTTCCTGAACACTTTCTGTAGAGTTCTGGAGGATGGGAATGAAAATGGTGGCCTCCCAGTCTCTGGCCTGGAGGAGCCGAGAGCTCAGGGCACCCTAGGAGAAAATTGCTCAATCACTCCCATCTCCCTGGCCTCTGACTGTGCTCCAAGCTCACCCAGCCAAGCATCTTGGTCTCTGGAATGCAGCCCCGCCTAGAGTCTCCAAATCCCATAGATCACTGCACTCCTCCAGGGGGGTCTCCCTGGATCTTGGGGTCCCTGCTCCCAGAGCAGTGGCCTGTGCCATGGATCACAACTTAAGGTAAGCCTGAGTTGAGAGCTCACTCCTTGGCTCCGTTTCTGTAGTCAGCTTCACTGCTCTATCTGTGAGCTCTGCAACACTCAGACACCCCTGATCCTTCTGTGACCCTGTGGGACCTGAGGCCATTCTGTCCCTACATGGGGTTCACCCTGGCTTAGCCTCTGGAACAATGTCCTTCAGTGGAGCAGACTTTTAAAAGTTCTGATTTTGTGCTCCATTGTTCCGCTGCTTGCCGGCAGCTGGCCCCCTCCTGCCGTGGTCTATCTTTGCGTTGCTTTGGATTTACTTCTCCACTGGTCCTACCTTTCAGAAAGTGATCAGTTTCCTGTTTCTAGAATTGCTGCTCTTCTCTTCAATATCCTGTTGGATTTGTAGGTGTTCAGAATGGTTTGATAAGCTATCTAGCTGACCTCCTGCTACCTGATCATCTCAGCCTGCTACTTCTCTGCCATCTTGACTCCTCCCTCCAATATATTATGTGTTAATAATGAAAATTTTTAAAAATTACATATCAGTATCTTAACAACAATTATAGACACTACCCTTCAGTCCTGAGTTACCCTCTGCTTGGGGTACTTAGAGCCCTTGAGCTTCATGTACTAACTCTAAGAAGAAAGTTAATATGTTACTTCTTTGTGAGTCAGTAGAACAAAGGAAATATGGCTTTTAGAATAACTGCTAAGTTGTTTAAAATAGATATTAAACCAAGCTCTGTTGGAGAATAAACTAAAAATGAGGAAGAATTTACCTCATCAAGCTACCTTGTGTCAGCTGGGTAATTCTAATGCCTTTAATTTCTTCATTAGCTTTCTCCACAACCTCTGTTTTGTTTTTGCTGAATTTCCATTGCTTTTCTTTGGGCCATTCCTACACACAATAGTCCTGCATCCCAGCCCTGAACATTAAAATTGAGAAGAATTGTCAAATGCTAAAAAAAGTGGAAGAATATTGAAGAATTGAGACTCTTGCCTATAAGCTAAAAACAGCAACCAAAAAATATAAAACAAAGAAAGAAACATCCTTTCTTCTACTCTGGAGTTACCTGGTGGCAAAGGTGCAGAAATACAATTAATCTAATAACATAATTATTAGATTATAGATAATAGATAATTATTATTATTATATTGTTGAATGTTAGATACTAGATAATTATTATTACCTATTAATAGATAATAGATCATTAGGTAATTTATTCAGACTGCATACATTCTCAGGATGGAATAAGACTAACATCTATTGAATAATTTCTATGTGCCTTTCCTCAAAGTTCTCTCTCAATTCCCACAATACCTACACAAAGTGGATGTTGTTTTACTTCTGTTTTACTTAGGAAGAATCATAGGTTCACTGAAGTAAAAACTGTCAGGATCACAATGGTGCTGATTCCCTATAACTCAGATCTACCTGCTCTTGAAATTACCCCATGATGCTTATGCCTCAAGTAGCCAATATTATTATATTAGCTGTTGTCTAATCCTGTTAATCAGCTGGGAGTCATATATTATAGAATTATAGACATACGAAGCAGTTTGATCTGACATTGATACCTCTCATGTCCAACATTACCCTATCTCCTTAGCAACATGAAGTAAGTGAATTTAGTGCATGCCATGGAGCCTCCCAAATATGTGAATATTATTTATTCAGATGTTTTCATATCATATGGTTAATGAACAGAAATTTTCCATGATTCATTAGCTAAGTATATCACCAAGTGCTCATCATATCACGTGCCCTCTTTAATGCCTATCACCAAGTTACCCCAGCCTCCCACCTACTTCCATACCCCCAACCCTCAATTTGGCTCTCCGGGTCCAGAGTCTCTTGAGGTCTGTCTCCCTCTCTGATTTCTTCCCATTCAGTTTTCCCTCCCTTCCCCTATTGTCCTCTGCACTATTCCTTATGTTCAGCACATGAGTAAAGCCATATGATAGTTGTCTTCTTCTGATTGACTTATTTCACTCAGGATAATACTGTCCAGTTCCATCTATATCTATCTATATCTATATTTATATATAATCTATATTATCTATCTATATCTATTGATCTATCTATATCTATCTCTACCACATCTTCCTTATCCATTCTATGCATCTGTTAATGGACATCTCCACTGTTTCCACAGCTTGGCTATTGTGGACATTGCTACTATGATACTGAGGTGAGGGTGGCCCTCTAGATCACTACCTTTGTATCTTTGGGGGAGTAAATTCCTAGTAGTGCAATTTCTGGGTTGTAAGTAACCCTATATTTAACTTTTTGAGGAACCTCCATACTGTTTTTTAGAGTGGCTATACCAGCTTGCATTCCCACCAACAGTGTAAAAAGGTTCCCTTTTCTCCTCACCCTAGCCAACATTTGTTGTTTCCTGTCTTGTTAATTTTAGTCATTCTGGTGTAAGGTGGTAACTCATTGTAGTTTTGATTTGTATTTCCCTGATGCCAAGTGATGTGGATTATTTTTCTTGTCTGTTGGCCATTTGGAGGTCTTCTTTGGAGAAATATCTGATCATGTTTTATGCCCATTTCTTTACAGGATTATTTGTTTTGGGGGTGTTGAGTTTGATAAGTTATTTAAAGATCTTGGATACTAACCCTTTAACTGATATGTCATTTGTAAATATCTTCTCCCATTCTGTAGCATGCCTTTTAGTTTTGTTGACTGTTTTCTTGCTGTGCAGAAGCTTTTTATCTGGTGAAGTCTCAATACTTTAATTTTACTTTTGTTTCCCTTGCCTTTGGAGACATGTTTAAGAAGTTGCTGCGGCCAAGGTTGAAGAGGTTGCTCCTTGTGTTCTCCTTAGGATTTTGATGGACTCCCATTTCACATTTAGATCTTTCATCCATTTTGAGTTTTTCTTTGTTCATGGTGTAAGGAAATGGTCCAGTTTGATCCTTCTGCATGTGGTTGCCCATTTTTGCCAGAACCATTTATTGAAGAGACTGTCCTTTTTCCATTAGATATTCTTTTCTGCTTTGTTGAAGATTAGTTGACCACAGAGTTGAGGGTCCATTTCTGGGTTCTCTATTCTGTCCCACTGATCTATGTGTCTGTTTTTGTAGCAGTACCATACTGTCTTGGTGATTAAAGCTTTGTAATAGAGCCTGAGCTCCAGCATTATTATGGCATCAGCTTTGGTGTTCTTTTTCAACATTCCTCTATTTGTAGTCTTTTTCTGGTTCCACAAAAGTTTAGGATTGTTTGTTCTAGCTCTGTGAAAAATATTGATGGTATTTTGATAGAGATTGCATTGAATGTGTAGATTGCTCTGGGTAGCATAGACATTTTAACAATATTTATTCTTCCAATCCATGAGCATGGAGGTTTTTTTTTTCATATCTTTGTGCCTTCCTTGATGTCTTTCATAAGTGTACTGTAATTTTTAGAGTACAGATCCTTTACCTCTTTAGTTAGGCTGATTCCTAGGTATCTTGTGTTTTTTGGTGCAATTATGAATGGGATAATTCCTTAATTTCTCTTTCTTCTGTCTCATTGTTAGTGTACAGAAATGCAACTAATTTTCTGTGCATTGATTTTATATCCTAAAATGTTGTTGAATTCCTTTATGAGTACTAGCAAATTTTTGGTAGAGTCTTTTGGGTTTTCCACTTAGTGTATCATATCATCTGTGAAGAGTGAGAATTTGACTTCTTGTCCAATTTGAATGTCTTTTATTTCTTTTTGTTGTCTGATTACTGAGGCTAGGACTTCTAGTACTATGTTGAACAATGGTGGTGAGAGTGGGCATCCTTGTCATGTTCCTGACCTTAGGGGAAATGCTCTGTTTTTCCCCAGTAAGAATTGTATTCCTTGTGGGATTTTCTTAGAAGGCTTTTGTGATATTGAGGTATGCTCCCTCTGTATCTACACTGTGGAGAGTTTTAACTGTGAAAAGATTCTGTATTTTGTTAAGTGCTTTTTCTGCATCAATTGAGAGGATTGTATGGTTCTTGTCCTTTCCTTTATTAACATGATGTATCATGTTGATTAATTTGCAAATGTTGAACCACTCAAGAGTGGTTCATCTCAGGAATAAATCCCACTTGGTCATGGTGAGTAATACTTTTAATGTACATTTAGATCCTACTGGTTAGTTCTTGGTGAGAATTTGGCATCCATGTTCATCAGGGATATTGGTGTGTAATATTCCTTTTTGATGGGGTTTTTGTCTGGTTTGGGGATCGAGGTAATACTGGACTTACAGAATGAGCTTAGAAAATTTCCTTCCATTTCCATTTTTTGAGACAGCTTCAGAAGAATAGGTATTAATTCTTCTTTAAATGTTTGGTGGAATTCTCCTGGGAAGACATTTGGCCCTGGACTTTTATTTTGGGGTAGATTTTTTTATTATTGCTTTAATTTCCTTGCCAGCTATGGGTCTGTTCAGGTTTTCTATTTGTTCCTGGTTCAGTTTTGGTAGTTTATAAGTTTCTAGGAATACAGCCATTTCTTCCAGATTGCCTAATTTGTTGGCATATATTTGCTCATAATTTGTTCTTAAAATTGTTTATAATTCCTTGATGTTGATCATGATCATTCCTCTTTCTTTCATGGTTATATTAATTTGGGCCCTTTTTCTTTTCTATTTGATAAGTCCAGCTAGGGGTTTATCAATCTTATTAATTCTTTCAAAGATCCAGCTTCTAATTTCATTGATCTGCTTTACTCTTCTTTTCATTTCTATTTCATTGATTTCTGCTCTTACCTTTATTATTATTTCTCTTCTCCTGCTAGGTTTAGGCCTTTTTTTGTTTGTTTGTTTTTGTTTTTGTTTTTGTTTTTCTTTCTTCAGCTCCTTTAGGTGTAAGTGTAGCTTGTGTATTTAAGACTTTCTAATTTTTTTGAGAAAAGCTTGTATTATTATGTACTTCCCTCTTAAGACCACCTTTGCTGTATCCCAAAGTTTTGAACAGTTGTGTTTTCATTCTCATTTGTTTCCTTGAATTTTTAAAAATTCTTTAATTTCCTTTACCTTCTTTAACTCTTTGGATTATTTGGTTTTTATTTTGTTTGCTTTGTTTTTACTTTACCTACTGGCTTTTTATCTATTTATTGGCTTTTTAGCAATATCTCTCTGCTTTAGGTTTAAGCTTTTGGTTTAGGGATTATAATATTTATTTATAGTTTTAAATATTTTTTTATTTATTTTATTTATTTACAGTACATGAAATACAATAATTTATTACAATTTTACTTATTGTATCATTTTATGTAAAATGTAAAATCTTCACTATCTTATAAGTCCATTTACAACTAAATTCTTTTATATTACCTTGTCATATATATACCTCTATATACATTAGTAACTCCATAATTCATAGCTATAATTTTGGCTTTAAATGGTCATATGTATCTTAAAGAAATTCAATGAAAAATTTTTTTATTTACTGCATGGTTTACCATTTCCTATCCTTCTATTCTTAAAGATTCAATTTTCCATCTGCTTCCAATCCTTTCAGGCTGAAGGACTTCCTTTACCCATTTCTGGCAGAAATTTACCTTGGTTTTCTTTCATCTGAAATGATCTTTACTTTTTGTTCACTTGTGAAGATTAGTTTTGCTGGGTATAAAATTATGGATTGATAGAATTTTTATTTCTTTTGGCAAAAGATGCTGACATTGTTCTTCTTTCCTTTGACCCTTGTAGTTTATTTCTTTTTTTTTTTAAGATTTTATTTATTTGACAGAGATCACAAGTAGGCAGAGTGAGATGTCGGGGGGGGGTGGTGTGCAGGCTCCCTGCTGAGCAGAGAGCCGATGCAGGGCTCAATCCCAGGGCATTGAGATCATGACCTGAGCTGAATGCAGAGGATTTAACCCACTTAGCCACCCAGGCACCCCATGACCCCTGTAGTTTCTAATGAAATGTTAGTGCCAACTTGAATTTCTGTTTCCCTCTTTGTGTTATGTTATTCTCCTGCTGCTTTCAAGATTTGTCTTAGTAATTGATACTCCTCAATTTGGCAATGATAGGTATGGGTGTGATTTTTAAAATTTAATATAATTTAATATTTTATTGTGTTATGTTAGTCACCACCGAGTACAACATTAGTTTCTGATGTAGTGTTCCAAGATTCATTGTTTACATATAACACTCAGAGTTCCATGTAATACATGCCTTTCTTAAAACCCACCACCAGGCCCACCCATCCATCTATCCTCTCCCTTCTAAAACCCTCTGTTTCTCAGAGTCCACGGTATCTCGTGGTTCTTCTCCGCCTCTGATTTCACTTCATTTTTCCTTTCCTTCTCATAATCCATCTTATTCCTCATGTTCCAGTGAAACCATATGACAATTGATTTTCTCTGCTTGACTTATTTCATTCAGCATAATTTCCTCAAGTCCCATCCATGTTGATACAAAAGTTGGATATTCATCCTTTCTGATGGCTGAGTAATATTTCATTGTGTATATGGACCACATCTTTCTTATCCATTCATCTACTGAAGGACATCTCAGCTCTTTCCACAGTTTGGCTATTGTGGGAATTGGTGCTATGAACATTGGGATACATATGGCCCTTCTTTTCACTACATCTGTATCTTTGGGGCAAATAGCCAATAGTGCAATTGCCAGGTCATAGGGTAGATCTATTTTTAATTTTTTGAGGAATTTCCACACTGTTTTCCAAAGTGGTTGTACCAACTTACATTCCCACCAACAGTGTAAGAGGGTTTCCCTTTCTCCACATCCTCTCCAACATTTGCTGTTCCTTGCCTTGTTAATTTTTGTCATTATAACTGGTGAAATATGGTATCTCAGTGTAGTTTTGATTTTAATTTCTCTGATGGCTAATGATGATGAACATTTCTTCATGTGCTTGTTAACTATTTGTATGTCTTCTTTGGAGAAGTGTCTGTTCATGTCTTCTGTCCATTTTTTGACTTGATTATCTGTTTTTTTGGGTGTTGAGTTTGAGAAGTTCTTTATAGATCTTGGGTATCAGCCCTCTGTAGTGTAATTTGCAAACATCTTCTCCCTTTTTCAAACTTATCTTGCCTGTGTTTTACTAAACTTCTTTAAATTATAGTTTATGTCTTCCTCCAAACTGGATAAAATTTCAGTCATTACCATTTTTTTCTGCCATACACTTTCTCCTCTTGCTAGCAGTCAAATTATTAGTATTTCAGTCATTTTGATATTATCCTATATGTATCTGAAACTCTGTTCTTTTTTCTTTCTCTATCTTCTTTAGGTTGGATAATTTCTATTGATCAATCATCAAGTTTATTACTTTTTCCTTTATCAATTCCCATTTTATGTCCATGCAATGAAATTATCTATTTATGGTATTTTCAATTATAAAATTCTTAATTTGCTTTTTAAAAAAGTAATTTCCATTTTTTGTGCTGACATTTCAAATCTTTTCATGCATTTCAAGCATATTTTCTTTTACATTGTTGAGTACCTGCTTAATAAACTCATCTATTTCATCCTCTGGATTAGCTTGAAGTAGATTTTTATTGATTGTCTTTTTTATTAACGATAGTTTAAATTTTCCTATTTCTTCCTATGTCTAGTAAATTTAGATTGTGTACTGAAAAATTTGTCTTTTTTATTAACAATAGTTTAAATTCTCCTATTTCTTCCTATGTCTAGTAAATTTAGATTGTGTACTGAACAATTTGAATGAAATGTGGTAGAGACTTTAAATTCTGTTGTTCCTCTGAAGAGGTTTGATACTTTTATTTTATCAGGGAATTAACTTTGTTGAACTCAAATGGCAAACTCTGTCATTTGGGTGACAGCTCAAATTTCAATTCAGTTATTTTATTCTTAACAACACTTGTTTATTGAATACTTTAATGTGTCAAATATGGTCTTGAGAACTGAAAAGACACAAGTAAAAAGGAAATGAGTCCCTTCATAAAGCAGCTCACAGGCAGCTTCAAGCATAGACATGATAACATATTAGGGGAAGGCAAAGAAAAGCTGGTGGACCAATCTGGGTCTATACTCTATGTATGTTCCTTGAGCTAAGAGTCATTTTAAAGTTTAAAATATTTGGAATGAAAATAAAATCAAACTAAACAAAAAACATGTAACAATGATCATATGTGACCCACACAGCCTATAATATTTACCATTTTGATGTTTACAGAAAAAGTTTGCTGAACTCTATATTGTAGGATAAAAATGTAGTACACATGAAAATGGAGATTTTTGGAGGTATGAAATACACATATAGAAAATAATTGAAAGGTACACCTGGTGTTAGCAAGTGTGTTTTGAGCTGGTTTTTGAAGTCCTGTAAGTTTATCATGTTGGAGGTAGGACGAAAAAGTGGCCTGGTATACTTCAAAGGGGTGAAAGAATGTTAGGTTCAAGAACTCTACATAGTTTGTTATGTATCTGTATATCTATTTCTAAGATATCTTGAACTCTGTGGGCTTTAACAACTATTACCCTCTAATTTATTAGAATCCTTTAGTATGTTTACTCCTACATCATTCAAGTAGTCAGTGAAATGTTAAGTCACTCTTAGATCAGGAACACCGTTACAAAACAGAGCTTTTTAAACTATATCTTTATGGTTTGTCAGTTCTAAATAATTTATTATGGCTAGTTGAGCATTATTGTTTTTCATCATATATTTGGTTTCAATTCTTTTTTTTTTTTGATTTGTGATTGTTTTTAATTATCTTAAGCCTTATCACATAATTTACAAATTTGTGCTGATGATGTATCTCCCATTTTAACCCTTCTAACGAGTTGGCAAAAGGACCATTACCAATCATACATATATGGTATTTCCACAGTTGTCTCTCTGAATAGCTATTTAGAAGACAATCCTGAATTATAACTTAGTCTGACTTAGTAGATAATTCACAAGCCATGTCTGCTGCTATATCCTGTCACACTGAATTTTAAAAGCATCTGACCTTAGATCATCTATAAAATGAGAAGTGTTAAATAACTCTTTATTTAATATTATACATAAACCACACTAAAATGCCTTTCATTAAGCAAAAGGCAACATTTTAGATGCAGGAAATTTTAATTAAATTGGCATAGTTAAGAAAAAAAAAAGTGGACACTGCCAGCTTATCTTCAACCCTTGCCTGTAACAGGCTAATGAACACAACCTGAAACACAGCTCAATCTTGCTGGATCTGAGACAGTGAAGGGATTTCCTCAGTATTTAAATATATTAATATAACCAGTTATATAAATCTAAATATAAAACCAATCTCCTATAAGTTTAGAGATGGCATTTACCACCTCTGTGAAAAGTTGAACATTACTAATCAATTCTGATCATATTTTTAAAAGGGGAAAACTGACAGCACTTGCTGAACCAGAATTACTATCAAAGTTCAAAAAGCTGATCATATTCATTTAACCACAAGCCAACCTTATTTATGTCAGGACTGTCCAAAAGAAATATTCTATCGGCCATTCATGATCTGAATTCTGGTGTATGAGATCAATTGAACACATAAAATAAAGTCATGAAACATTTTTGTTTGCAATAAATAAGGCAATGGCCAATTATTACTCCTTAGTAGCTTTTTTGAGATAAGCTATCAAGTCTTCTCTTTCCCCTGTCTTCTTAATGCCAGCGAAGATCATTTTTGTCCCAGGGATGCACTTCTTGGGATTCTCCAAATACTCCATCAGTGTCTCCTCTCCCCAGGTGATGCCTTTATTCTTGTTGGCATCTGTGTAAGAAAATCCAAGGGCCTGACCGGTCTTTTGGCCAAATAAACCATGGAGATTTGGCCCAGTCTTGTGCTTGCCTCCCTTTTCCACGGTATGGCACTAGGCACACTTCTGAACAAAAATCTTCTTGCCCTTCTCAACATCACCCATTTTTAGATCGCTCTTTCGTAGCGCGCGAAACGAAGGTGTCCGCTCACAAACCGGACGTCCCGCTCTCTCGGCTTCAATTCTTAATATGAGTTAAACACTGTTGTCCATTCATCATCTTGGTTAGAACTTAGATTGAAAGGATCTTGCCAATGGCAAAATATTATGTGATGATAAATGTGTTAGGATTATGTAGTGTGTATGTATTTTGAGATTTCAAATAACATTAAGCATAATTTGTGTTTGTCTACTAGTGCAGCATAAAAATATTAGGTCATATTAAAGTATGGAATTCCAAATGATACAATGCTCTATAAAATTTCCTAAAATTGATGTATTTTGATTTATAAAAGAAAATGAGACTATGAATTTTCACTTGCAGAAAAATGGAGCAGACATTTTTCTCTATTCCTTCCACTAAGTAAAACTAAAACTTCTGGGCGTTACATATATAAAACAAGTATAAGAAGACTGAGAGATGTGGAGAAAAAGGTAGACCAGCTAGAGATTTTGATACCCAAAGAATGACAAACACAGTGGTGAGTTTCTTGGGTTGTCATTTTGCTTCATGCATCCCAGACTAGATACTCGAGAAATCAGCAACCTGGAAATTCCCATGAACATATACAAAAACCAACCAACCAACCATACTGAAAACCTAAAAAAAAATCATGCTCTATTTAGCCAAAGGACTAAAAGAGAAAAAAGCAGCTTAGAAAGACAGAAGGTTTTGAGACAATAACTGTTCTACTCTAGGGAACATGACACACACACAAAGAACCCTGTCCCCACTCCCATCCCAGCCAGAAAAGGCAGGATCAAGAGACTAAGCTTCTACCCTTGTCAGGCTATAAAGATACCCCAACTACCCTCCCTCTTCTGTGTAATGATATCAGAGATAGCTAAATGGGAAGCCAAGACTTTCATCTTGGCTCAGTGGTAATGAAGACCCATTTTCCCCACTTAAGTGTGACTTCAGAGTATTTGTGGAACCTGATGCCATGCCCATCCAGACAAATGGGGTATCTCTCACCTTTCCTGATGGGTTAATGTGAGAAGAGGCCGAGTAGAGAATTAGCAAGAACACCCCTTACAGTGTCAATAAATCCCTCCCCTTCTTAATCAGGATGATTTCAGCAGGAGTGAAAAGGCAGAATTTTGACCCTAACCAAGCAGTAGCAAAGAACTCCTATAGGACAAATGAAGACCCTGGATTTCTATTCCTATATGACAGTAATAAGGTGCCTCACATTAAAATGGTATCAGAGGAGATCTATAAAAACACAAGATTTACATAAGGTCTAGGGGGTATTAATATAATATCACAATACCCAAGTTTTAATTGAAAACATTTGTCAAACCAAAAGCCAGAAATATTTCAATCTAAAAGAGAAAAAAAAAATAGTAGCTGCCAACACCAAAATGAAACAGATGTTTGAATTATCTGACAAAATTTTAAAGCAGCCATCACAAAAATACTTCAATGAAAAATCTCAAACATACTTGAAACAAATGAAAAAAAAATAGAATGTCTCAGGAAATTAAATAGAAAATCTCAAAAAATAAAGAAAATAGAAGATATAAATAAGAATCTAAAGGAAATTTTAGAACTGTAAGTAAAATACATGGGGAAAAAACCTCTCAATAGATGAGCTTAAGATCAGAATGGAGAAGAGAGTAGAAATAATCAGAAATAATTGTGTAATAGAAATTACACAATCTGAATAACAAGGAAAATTTTCTGGGAAAAAAAGCACTCTCAGGAATACGTGGGAATAAAATAGAAGTTGTAAAATTGATCCCATGAGAGACCCAGAAGGAGAGGAGAGACTGTGGAGCTGAAAAAGTATTCAAATGAATATTTTGATACTGAAAATTTCCAAATTTGACAAGAAAAATACTGCATACCTACAGGTTCAAGAAGGTGAACACATTTGAAACAGTATAAACTCATATAATACCATTCCAAGTCTTACATATTTGATTTTATATATACAAACATATATATGAAATATATTACCCAAAGCAAACACTAAGAAATCTATACAGAGAGTTACACTGAAAAGTGTTACAGATAAATTAAAATGGATTTTAAAATGTATTTAAGCAACCCACAAGAAGGAAGGAAAAGGAAACTAAAACATGAAAAAGAAGAAACAGAAACAAAAAATTAAATAGCAGACTTAAGTCTTACTATGTTAATAATTACTTTAAATCTACATGTTCTTAATGAAAAGTGCTCTTTAGACAATGTCTTCCAGAAAATAGAAGAGGGAACACTCCCTTTCTCATTTTATGAAGCCAGCATTACTCTGATACCTAAACCAAACAAAGATACTGCAAACAAAATTGAACTACAGAAAATGTCCATTGTGAGTGTAAACACAAAACTTCCTAACAAAGTGTTAACAAATAAATTCAACAATGCACAAGAGTTTTACACCATAACCAATTCAACAATCCAAAAGACTGATTCAATATTCTAAAATTAATCAATGTAATTTAACATATTAACAATGTAAAGAAAAAAATCACATGATCATATTGATTGATGCAGAAAAAAAAGTTTTGATAAAATTCAACGCTCATTTATGATTAGAAATTTTAGATAATTGGGACCATAATTATGGTACCCATAAGGGAATGGCCTTGACTTGATGAGTATTTATAAAACCTTACAGCAAACATCGTATTTATGGGTAAAAGACTGAACATATACAAATATGTGTACTGTCACCATACCTATTCAACATATACCTGAAAGTTCTAGTCAGTGCAACTCAGGAAGAAAAAAAAATAGAAGGCATAGAGATTGAAAGGTAGAAGAAAAAAGTCCTTATTTGCTGATGACACAATAGTGTTTTGCTTAGAAAATTCTATGGAAGCTAACAAACAAATTAGCAAACAAACAAAAATATCTCCTAGAAAGAATAAATGGGTTCAACAAAGTCACAGAATATTTCATCATAAAAAATCAACTGTATTGCTGTTGTACAGTCAAAATGAAGTCCAAATTTTGTAGTCAAAATGAAGATGTGAAAACTGAAATTTAAAATACAACATCATTTGCAATTGTTCAAAAATAAATAAAAGTTACAAATATGAGAAATACATACAAACCTTGTTCTCTGAAAATGACAAAATTCTGATGAAAATCATCAAAAAGATGTAAATAGATGGGACCTAATTTGTGATAATGTACTAGAAGTAGAAGATCTGTCATGGTAAAGAGGTTGATTCTCCAGTTGATATATAGAGTTATCACTATAGGGAGGGAGGGAGGGAGAAAGGGAGGAGGGGAGGAAGGAAGGAAGGAAGGAAAAGAAAAAAAGAAAGGAAGGGAGGAAGGAAGGAAGGAAGGAAGGAGGGGAAGAGAGAGAGAGAGAGAAAGAAAGAAAGAAAGAAGAAAGAAAGAAAGAAAGAAAGAAAGAAAGAAAGAAAACCTCAACCTAAATCTCAAAGCTTATGCCAAATTTATACCAAAATTAACTCAAAATAGATCATGGATTTCAACATAGAACACAAAACCTTAATACTTTTAGATAAATAAGATACTATTTTCAGAATCTAGACCTAAGGCAAAAAATTCTTAGACTTGACACTAGATCATTTGGCATGAATAATGAAAGATAAAGTTGATAAACTGGTCTTCATTAAAATTGAAAGTGCTTACTCTACAAAAGTTCTATCATGAGGATGAAAGACAAGTTACAGATTGGGAGCAGACATCTGCAAACCATAACCAACAAGGGACAATAGTCTGAAAAATAGAGAGTTCTCAAAACTCAGCCATAAAAAGTAAACAGTTCAACTGGGAAATAGGCCAAGATAGAGAGATACTTCTCACCGAAGAGAATATATGGATGACAAATAAGCCCTTGAAAAGATATATGGCATCATTAATCATTCAAGAAATGTAAATTAAAAACTGCAATGAAATATTTCATTCAATCAAAATGGCTAAAACTAAAAAAAAAAAAAAAAAATAGTAATTACATTACCAAATGCTGGCAAGGGATATAAAGAAACTGGATCATTAATAAATCACTGACGTGATGGGCACCTGGGTGGCTCAGTGGGTTAATCCTCTGCCTTCGGCTCAGGTCAGGATCTCAGAGTCCTGGGATCAAGTCCCATATCGGGCTCTCTGCTCAGCAGGGAGCCTGCTTCCTCCTCTCTCTCTCTCTGCCTGCCTCTCTGCCTACTTGTGATCTCTGTCTGTCAAATAAATAAATAAATAAATAATATTTAAAAAAAATAAAAAATAAAAAATAAATCACTGACGTGAAAATAAGATGATATAGCATTCTGGAAAACAATTAAGCAATTTAAAAAAGAAACCAACATGCAATCTCCATGAGGTAAAGCAATTGTACTACTAGGTATTATTTCAGAAAAATGAAAACTTACATTCACACACAAATATTTGTAGCTCTATTCAGGATTGCCTTAAACTGGAAACAACTCAGATCTCCTTCAACAAATGAATGGTTAAACACACTAGGCTATCCATACCATGGAATGCCACTTTGCAGTGAAATGGAACAAACTGGGTGGATCACTATGGCACTATGCTGAATGGGGAAAAAAAAAAAAAAACCTCAAAAAATCACATACTATATAATTCCACTGATAAAACATTCTCTAAATGAAAAATTATAAATCTGGAAAACAGTATGGTTGTTTTGAATTGTTGTCAAGGATTAAGGATGTTGTTGAGGGGGGGGAGATTATAAAGAGATAGCATGAAGGAGATTCTTCTGGTAGAATCAAGATATAGAACGTCTTGATTGCAGCGGTGTAACACAAATCATACACACGATAAAATGACATGTAAACACATACACATGCATTGTACTAGTGGGTATTTCTGGTTTTGTTATTGTACTATAATTATTTAAGATGTAACTTCTGGGGAGACTGAGTCAAGGGTGCACAGACATCAGATTCCGCTATGTCATCTCTGTAACTACCTATGAGTCTGTACTTATTTCAAAATGAAAGTTTAAAAAATGAGATACTAGTACTTTGTATTCATGAATTGAAAAAATACAGGATCCTTTGTTTTATAAGAAAATAACGTTTTTAAATATAGTTTTTTGGGGGAAAAAAGGAAGTAATGTCCGCTATGATTCTGCCCTTGAGCTAAAATGTACATCCTGGTTGCATTGCTGAACACATAACCCTGCCTACTGGGACTTAATGGGAATGAGGCAGGTTATGTTCATGGAACATGGGCATGAATGGAATCTAGCAGTTCTGCTCTATTGAGCAAATTCTGATTGTTCTGCCAGCTCTTTTTGGAAAGACAAATAAGAAGGCACAGGTGGATATTTATAATTCAGATTAAATATTTCCTTGATTTTGTTTTTGCAAAAATCTATTTTTAAATACATATTTATGAGATAATTAAAGTAAGACTGTTGGATAAACAGTTATGTGGAGAGTGATGTCAATTTTAATAATGAACATAACTACATAAATGTCTGTTTGTTTTTCACATTCATATAACACAGTATATATTTTGAGTATAAGTGATTTTGAGCTCATTCCACTTAGTCAACCCAAGTAATGGTACTGATACTAGGGCTTTTTCTACTCTGTCACCATTTCATCTCTAATAGAGTTAATATTCCACTTTTCTTCTTGCGGACTCATCAATGTTAAAATGGAATGGCTATTTTCCACATGGGGTAATTCAGATTGAAATAAGTGAATTTCACAGCACAGAACACTGTCTTCTTACTGAGCAAGAAATAGGCAACCTATTGGCGGTTGCCAAGGGATCCCTCCAGACAGCAGGACTATAAACAATTAAACTTCTCTTCCTTAGCAACTTATAATGAATGTGCCATTGAATGAAAAGCTGACAGTCTTGGGGGAAATATAATTCCTAATCCACCCATTTCCTGGTTCTAGGAACAGGTTTGGAGCACATTAGGAAGCCTTTGATGCTAACCTACCTGCTTATGTGTTACGTCCTTTTGTGGTCACATTTACTCCAGATAACACAATCTCCTTCTGTCACCATATTTCCTCCATCCACTTCCTTTCACCAGAGTTTTTTCCTGGTCTAAACTGACAGTGGTGTAGCCTGGCTTCTCCTTTATGTTATTGGTTTCTTATTTATAGGAAGACTGCCCTGAGGTCTTCATTTTTAGGCTTTGGAAACATAAAGCTTAGCTTTTATATTTCAAAAGCCTTGACTTTCAGGACTAATGTTTCTGTTATGAGTTTCAAAAGTCTGTTTTTCAGGATAAAATAAAATCCAATAATTTCCTCCTTTGTTCTTCTGTTCTGCTATAGCATGTACTGAGGGAGTGAAGATATACAGTCTTAGTTCTCAGTCTGAAGATACCCATAGGTTTGATGCAGGAGATGTGGGAGAGAACTGATTACTCTACTGAACATTCAGAATGCCATTCCTTTACTTGTGTAGAGGATAAAACTATAAAGAATTACATGAAAATATTAACATGGGCTGTCTTTCTATGGTGAGAGTTCAGGATAATTTCATTTGTACTTTTCCATGTTTTCTAATTTTACTATTATTAACACATATTGTCTTTATCTAAATATATAGCTGTTGGGTAAATATGTGTTAAGATACATGTAGTATAT
>NC_081557.1:109922488-109937786 GCF_022355385.1 Mustela nigripes
ATGGCTATATATATATATTTTTTTTTTTTTACCTAGGTAATGTTTTCTCTAGGTTCTTCTCAAATTGTTGCCTTGGCTAAAACTGCTAGAATATTTTTCAGTCTCTTCTATGGTTTATCAAACCATGAAATCTGGGTAGAATGCCTTTTCATGCAAGTGGAATTGATTCTGCTTATGTAGTTTTAGTATGAGAGGAATTTGCTGATATTTGGAAGTAACCTCGAGATTTCTCTCTGCATAATTGGTTTTATTTGCTGTCTTCAGAAATGAGTAAATCTCACTACCTCTCTGCCATCTTTTCCAGGGAGTTCCTAGCCTCAAATTACAGTGAAACCTACTACTCCGCAAGAGGGGAGGTGATCACCAGCTACCCTTCCACCATGGTATCTTACAGAACCCTCCTATGTCTCTTTTCCGAAATTTCCTCATGTGATCCTAAAACCCAAACTAGCTTTCTAAGAAGCTTCAGAAAATGTTATGTCAGAAATGAATCTTGTATTGAATACTGCAGCTGAATTATCCTGGAATAGAAAACATGCCCCTACAAACTGTAAAGGAAGCTGATTACTGCCTAACAAGCAAATCAATAACTATTAATGTATTTTTCTTTACTAAACTGGCTTCTATGTACCCCAAATGGTATTAAGCTTGGAGGAGGGGGAAGGCAGCATACAAAAGCAGTATAAGACACCCTGATGAGACTGTCATCAAGCTAAATGGATAAAACCTAAAGACATGAAATAGTTTTAAAACCTCCATCTAACTGACCCTTATGTGAGTCGTATTCCCTGGCCTAGGACTTCTGAGTCACCAACATGAAGTCTTTTCAATTTCCAAATGAATTTTGTTCAATTATCATTAATATTATTCTAGTGGATACAGGTTTTACTTTTATAGTCTTCTTTCCCTTTCCAAAACATGACCTCTGTGTCCTTCTAACCAAAGATGACATTATCCTCTTTTATCAAAAGTATATTTTCTGAAACTTATTTCCTCTATGTAAGGCATGAGTCAGCTATGAAATGTAATCCTGCAATCTTTGTAAAAATAGAAATGGAAGAAAACTGAATAACATTCCGTTATGTGAGGGGATGTTGTTGGCCTGTGAGGGTCTGAGGTTGCATGGGAAGTGCCACACATAGGCAGGATTTGAATGGATGGATATAATGGAAAAGATGATCACCTGACAGAACCTCTGTAGGCAAAACATGAAGTAGGGAGTGACAAGGATACCAACTTGACTGAAACACATCCGCAGGAGAGAAAGGTTTGAGGAGGCCTGGTTGCGGAGTGAGACCTAATTCTGGCAATCATCAAAAATATTGGCATGATCTCATAGGCAACTGGAGGAAAATTATAATAACAACCCAAGAATGATATTTGGTAGGAATTTTTGGGTGGATTAAAGGAGAAATTTATAGGGAAAATGGTCACACTTCTGAGGCTGGATTTGTCAACTAATAAGCTGCTAAATTTGTGTGGGAAGAATCCATATACTGTTTAACACAATGTAATCATGCAATTAAAAGGATTCTAAAAGAGTTTCAAAATTTTACAAATGACAGGATGCAATGAATGAAAACATGAATGAGTGTGTATGCAAATTGTGACAATGAAATGCTAATATATTGTGAACATGAAATATGTATATGTTAATATTTATGTAATATGAGTATATGTATTTATTTCAATAGCCTCTTCATCTATTTTAGGATCACTGCTTTTACCAAGGATCCATCATACATGAATTTGATTCTTCTGCCAGTATCAGCACGTGTAATGGTCTGAGGTATTACACAAGTATCTCTTTTGTTTTTCACTTTCCTTAATGGATTTTCAGAGTCATTTGCTTCTCATCTTTCCAACAACCCTATAAATAAAAAAATAATTAATGGGAAAAAGCTACTCTTTTTTTCGCCCTGAGTATCTATTCTAGCCATTGTTTATATTCATTTTTGACAAAAAGATGTCTAATGCACAGCCGTAAGCAAGACACGTTTTTCAGTATATGATCAAGGGATTCAGAGTTACAAGACTGCTGGGAATCATCTAGTCTGTCCTCTCATGTTAGAGCCACTGAAATCAGACACTTGCCTCTGAACATCCAATTTGCCGGTGATAGAATTTAAACCCAAAACCAGGCTTCCTGGCTTCTAGTCCTGTGAATTCTCACCACACATTTCATACCTTTTTAATAATCAGGAGTTAGAGTCCTTAGAAATTGCAGTTAGAAGTAAAGCCTATTTTAGTTCTCTGTAGATCTTGGACTTAAGAGTAAAGGAGGAAATGTAGGGTAGAGGATAGAAGAACAAGAAACTTCCACCTTCATATATGTACACCTTACCTGAATAGATCCCAATATATTCAAGAATAAGAAAACTTGAATGGTAAAATTTCCATATAATAGTTATTTTACTATCATATATTTTCTCTACAACTAATGCATGACGGACATAAAAAATTCACAAAATGTTTGCTAGACCTCTGAGACTTCAAAGTAAAGACTGAACTGTTGTTAAGTTTCTGAAAATCCAGATGAGTTGACTCTTACAATATTTTTTAATTAAAGGCCTGACTGCATGCTCATGAGGACTTGGTCTCTCTATAGCTTCCATTCATAAATAGGCAAGTCAATAAAATGGAAAAGAAGAATATTGTGAGAAATATAGAGGTAAAATTGAATAGATTTTGAACATATATCACATTCTCATTTTCCATAGGGGATTCTTCAGGGTGTATGACCAAAGATACCTCATTGAGCCAGTGAAATATTCAGATGAGGGACAACATTTGGTGTTCAGGTATAATCCAAGGATGCAGTATGCTGCCAATTATTCTTGTACAGAATTCAATTTTACCAGGACAAATGATTCAAAGGATATTAAAATCATGGAAGACTTCAAAAGAAAAGTAAGTGCTTTATTTTTAAATCACCTTAATGCTAGGGAAAATGTCTCTTATTTCTTTTATTTTACTTCAAAACAAAAAGATGAGCCCAGTTAATGAAGAATATGTGTTACCTGAGTCTGACTCCTGTTTGAAAACTAAAATATCAAACTATTTTTTTTTAATCAACATAGAAAATGTTCATTCCCAGGGCACCTGGTTGGCTCAGTTGGTTAAGTATCTTCCTTCAGATCAGGTCATGATCCCAGAGTCCTGGCATCGACCCCTGCATCAGGCTCCCGGCTCAAGAGGGAGTCTTCCTCTTCCTCTCCCTCTGTTCCTTCCCCTGCTTGTGCTCATGCCTCTCTCTCTCAAATAAATAAATAAAATCTTTAAAAATATGAAAAAGAAAATATTCATTTTCTACAGTAAATCTGTCCCATCAATTTTAAGGAAAGGGAATATTTACAACTGTACGTATAGATTTATAACATTAGGGTTATAAGTTGTTGAAAAGAATGAAATTTACAATGTCTCGAAAACTCTCCTTTTCCCTCATCTTCACTGCCTTTTTTTTTTTTTTTTTTTGTTGGGGAGGAGGTTGATGATAAGTCAGTGTCTCCTCTTTCATCAGTCCAAATATTCTAATTGTTAATTATGAAAGATAAGTAATAGCAACTTCAATTTCTGGTGGGATGACTGCACAATGAGTGTCCTCTGTGTTTTAGGCTTTTCTGTACAACTAGTTCCTATCACCTCAAATCCACACTAGGTTTTAGCCTTTAAGATCCATGAATACCCATATTCACATATCCATGGTTCAGATTGTGTCGGAAAATTACTAGGTCCTTAACAGGTGTTTCTGATTGATTCAATCAACTAATAAATAATTATTTAGTACACACACAAAACACCTTAGCTAAATCTTTGTACAATATGCCTCTGGTTTATACTCAGATAATATGCATGCGCCTCAATGCATAACACTAAGAGTTGAAAACAGAATTTTCCAGTATTGGTTATTTATAAAACAAAGGTCTAAAATTAGCAACTTTTATACATTTCTTTGTAAATGATACTACTGCAAGTATGAGATTGGGAGATAGGAGAGGAGTAGAAGGAATAAAGTCAGTCCTATTAACCAGTCAGTCCTATATTTTGCTTGCCGCTATTGATAAGTCCTTTTTATATGAGCTTACTTAATATTTACTTTATATAGGAAAAAAATTAAAAAATATATTCATTATTCCTTATTTATAACTATTTATTTGCTTAGAGTATAACTAACACACATTGTTACATTAGTCTCAGGTATACAGAATAATGATTCAACATCTCCATACATCATGCTACATTCAAGTGTAGCTACCATCTGTCACCATACAATGCTACCACAATGCCATTGACTATATTTCCTATGCTATGCCTTTTATTCCATGACTTATTTATTCCATGACTAGAAGCCTGTGTCTTCCACTCTCCTTCACCCATTTTGCCCATCCTTACACCCTCCCCCCCCCCCCCCCCCCCCCCCCCCCCGCCTGGTACCCACCAGTTTGTTCTCTGTATTTATAGGTCTGATTCTAGTTTTTGTTTGTTTATTCATTTGTTTTGAATTTTAGATTCCATATGTGTGTGAGATCATATACTATTTGTCTTCCTCAGTCTGACTTATTTCACTTACCACAACACCTTCCAGATCTACTCATACTGTTGCAAATGACAAGATTCCTTCCTTTTATATGGCTGCATAATATTCGTGTGTGTGTGTGTGTGTGTGTGTGTGTGTGTAATGTATTTTCTTTATCCTTTCACCTACCAATAGACACTCAGGTTGCTTGGTTATTATATAAATAAATATAACTTTTATTTTATCTGAAAGACTAAACAAAAAAGGGAAGGATATTCAAATATAGAATATTGTTGCAGGTTTACTAAAACCTGATACACAGGTGCACATGTTTTAAGAATATAGTGGGTTTTACTTAGATAAATTCCTGGAATTATTAGTTATACTTCTGTACCTCACCTTTCCATATCAATAATATTAACATCTCTTACCATAAAAGTTTTAACTTAAAACATTAAAGTGAGGAACATTAACCATATTTCATTAAATTTTTCATTAATTTCCAGAATGTCCATAAAGAAAAGTATGTTGAACTGTTCATTGTTGCTGATTATAATGTGGTAAGTTTTCAGATGAACATTTCCTTTTCATTCATGCTTATAAAACTAGTTGTGATTCTAAATAGTTGTGATTCTTAAAAAGAGTTAAAAAGTATTTTAATCAGAATTCCATTTGGGCTCAATGTTATTTTTAGCTTCCCAAACAGATTTATATAAGAGGTGATAAGGTCTTTTGGCAGTATAGCTGAGTAAGCCAAAATAGAATTCTCCTTCCTATTATGAACATGTGGAAATGATGAGCAATGTATACAAAATTGAAAATATGTGTACAATCTGTAGTTTACCTGAGGAAAACACACACACACACACACACACACGCACACACATGCACACACATGCACACACACATACAGGAAATCTCCAAGTCCTACAAATAAGAAGAGAACCTCTATCAGAACAGTAAGTAAAATTCAAAGGCTTGGTGACATGTAATATACAGAACATATTGCATAATGCCCAGAGCCATAAAAAACTGCCCCATCTCTGAAAAGGGAACTGGAGAATCTCTTTCCACTGAAGCTGCAAAGAGAAAGGGAATGTTCTGTCTATCCTTAACAATGGGTAGGAAACATATTATACATGAGAAAGTAGAAATCCTAAACTTGTGTCGTGCAATGATATAAAGCATGATATATTTTTCTTTAGATACAGAAATGACAAGCAAAGTTTTCAACATAAAAACTGATTGAAATCTTAATAAACTGTTAAAGCTCAATACTGTTAAAGCTCAAACTGTTAATGCCCTAAAAAGACATTTTCATAATCCAAGAGAAAAGTAATTACGTAAGGAAGAGTCCACCAATATAATGGAAAATAGAATAAGCTCTCTAAGGACTGAAAATTATCCACTTATATTTCAGATTATACACCTAACAATAAAGTAGGAAAAGTTATGCATCAAGAAATAACAGAGTTACAGGGAGAGTAGGGTTTTTTCATTTCCCTCTAGTGGGAATGTTGGATATTTTTTCTTCAAAAGTGAGAATAAGATGGATTTGTTTTCATGGTCGATAAATTTTCCTTTGATGGATTAACTGAAATTTTTAGCCACCACAATAAGACAAAATAAATGAGATCTATATTAATTTTTTAAAAGGACACATTTTTTCAATTTTTTAAACAAGGAGAAACTACAGCTATCAATTTAAAAAAGTGGTAAAACTTGGGCACTAGATAGGCTTACACTAAAAAGTTTATGAGAACATGTTAACTCACCTTTAAAAGAGTGCTAAAATAAGCTTTCTTTATAATAATTTATTAGTAAGAAATAAGAACAACGAATTAAATTTAGTATTTACCCCAGAAGCCAGGTAAAGGTTTGCTTGATATGATTTGGGGGGCATTATCTGGACTTTTACATACATAGCTCTTACATACGTTCCCTTAATATTGTCTTTAAGTTTTTAAGTGGTGGTTTTTAGAGAAGTTCCTATAGTAAATCATCTATTTTCAATTAAAAAATAGTTAATGAGCGTCTAATATGCTAGATTCTGAGTATTAGCTATATATATCTTTACTTATCTGAGTAATATATGCACACATACATACATGTATATGTTAGCTGCATAAAAGGGCAACAGAAAGAACAATGTAGACTTAGTGTATTCTGGTAAGATAAAATAGAAAAACAAAGACAACTTTTAGAAAATATTTCAAGAGATTTACATAGCTTGAAGACAGTATGATGAATTTTAAGCAGCTAAGTAGAATAAGGATATGGATATATACACCCGGACATTGCAAGTTGAAAGAATAAGCAGAACACAAGTGTCTATACAATGGGGAAGACTAGCCATATAATAAAGACTTGTAAAGAATGCAAAACCCCATTCCCCTTTCTCTTCCTTATACCCATGGATGAATATCACTAAATGATGTAGTACTCTATCCCTGTGATCTCTAAGATAGGCTCAGAATCTTTCTCAACTGTGTATTCCAGGTGAGCACTACCAATTGGTCACCAAGAATTCTGGTGTGAAACCATATTTGCCATCTAAAATTTAAGGAGATGGTGGGAAAGAAAAGAAACTTCTGTACAATTAAACACGAAGAGTGATAGGTATTAGCAACTTAAGTGATAAGAAATTTCTTGAAAGACAGAATGTTCAATAGTAAAGGTAGACAAGATGATCAGGAAGATGAGGAAAAGGCGTTCAACAGCTTGGATAAGTAGGAGGATATTTATGTTCCTGTCAAAAATAGTTTTAATGGGATAGAGGCAGGTAAACCAATGAATAGTAGGTTGAGAAATGAATGGTAAATGAGAAGTGAAGAGAGTCTAATGTTAAACCTTTGAGGTGTTTAGATTTTTGAGAAACAGGAGAACAAAAGAGCAAGTAATGATAATTGTAGGATTCAGAAAAGCTGTGTCTCTTTTACTTTTTATTATAAAACAAGCTTGATCATTTGCATTTATCTCTACAAGATACTTTTGTTATTTTTATAAAGTATCTTTTATCAGATCTAAATTGATCATCTTAAGAACAAGGTCCTAATGGCACAAATGGAAAATCCATTTGTTAAAAGGGAAAAAAAGACAATACACCAGAGTAGAGAAATCCACTTTGTCTTCTCAGCCTTTCCCTAGAGAGAAGGGGGAGACACAATTTCCTTCTAGATCACATCTCTGGCTCTAGGGTGGCCCTTGATTACATTCAATACATACATGGTTGTGACAACCATGAACATAGAAGAGCTGATAAGTGTTGCTTTATTTGCAATATAATGGTTTCTGTGGAGCTTTAATAAGTTTTCTTTCATCAGCATGATAAATATGGACTAAAGCACACTTATCAGTTGGTTTAATATGTCAATGTACTGTAATATATTGTAATGTGAAAAGGGGATAAGGTTATAAGGAAAACCTTAAAGTAGTGCAAAACTGAAGCATGTCCTTAGAAATGTTGTATCTGTTTTTTATTATTTTATATCAAAATACTATTATCAATATATTATTTATTTTATATCAAATATATAATTCTGAATATTTGTCCAGATTTTTAGCTGACCAGAAAGAATGCCAAAAAGTTTTTTTTCCGTTGGAAGTATCTCATAGTAAGTGAAGTATTTTGTTGAGTTTTTATTCATCTCCTATTATTAATGAATGTTAACCTGGTGTTTTATTTTCCAGTATCACAGGAATAATCATCCTCATAGTAAACTGAGGAACAGAATTTGGGGAATGGCCAATTTTGTCAACATGGTAAGATCTGATACAGTTTGAATGAAGCTAAAAATGCAAATGGAAGAAATACTTTTAAGATAGATAGCTGCTGGATTTTGTGCTAATTTCAATATTGAGACAGTCCAAAATACAAAAATTGACCATGTGAACTAATTAGCCAAAATCCAATTAAAAATTCACAGCAATAAATGAACCACAGCACTGAGGTTTGGTTTTCTAAGTAAATGACATTTAGTATTTAAGGAGGTTTCAAATAATGGTTACTAATCACAAAATTTATAAAAATATATAAAAAATTTATAAAGACTTGAATATTTACCATGCATAAATCAAATCCACTAATACATTTAAAATCACTGTTCCATAATCTAGCATTGTTGGAGAACTTGTTTCTACTTCACTGTCAACTTCAAGCCTTTATCAAGGGTGCCTGCTCAATGGTCCTCACTCACATTCTTATCTCTTCTGCAGTAGTAATTTATTCTTATTTGTTACACAGCGATTGCTAGCCTAGTTATGGGACCCGGAGTATTTTGTTGCCCTGATCTATCCTGTCTTATGAAAGTTCTGTCATGAATGGGTCTTTGGGTACATTATTCTCACTGTGTTCTTCCTTCACTGGTAGGAGACATTGAAATGTTCTGGCCTTAGGATAGCGTCCTGCCTCTCCTCCAGGGCAACAAGTTTGTTTTTTTGTTTTGTTTTGTTTTTATTTTTCCCATCTTTCAGCAACAATCGGTTTTCACTTGAGTTCTGGGAGCATAAAAAAAATGCCCCACTCTCAACAAGTGATATGTCATCTAGACAGCTAATCAATAAACAGTGGTTTTAAACAACACTATAGACAAAATGAAGCCAACAGGTAAATACAGAGTATTCCACCCAAGAGCAACAGAATACACCATTTATTCTCAATAGCAGATGGAATATTTCATAGTATATGTTATATAGACCACAAAGCAAATTGCAACAAATTCAAAAAGATGGAATTTACATGAAGTACAATGACAGCAAGAATACTGGAAAATTTGTAAATATGTGGAAATTAAAGAACACATTCCCAAACAACAAATGGATCAAGGAATAATGAAAGGTAAAAATTTAAAAAATCTTGATACTAACAAAAATGGAAACATATCAAAAGTTAGGAGATGCAGCAGTTCCAGGAGGAAAGTTTATGGTTGTAAATGCATACATATATCAATTAAAAAAAATAGCAAGTAAACAACTAATGTTATACCTTAAGGAACTACAAAAAGAAAAATAAACTAAGCCATAGTTAGTACAAGGAAAGAAGTAATAATGAGATTAGAACAGAAAAAAAATTGCTGAAGGCCATATAGAAGCTAAATGCTTTTGTATCTCTGGAGAATGAGTCTGGTAGATTTGAAGATGTTCCCAAGACAACACTTTCTCCCATCCTTCAAGCCTATACCACCAAGGGAGATTATCTCCAATCTCCCACTCTGCACATCCAGAATGGGAGATTGGAGATAACCTCCCTTTGTAAAATTACTTATGTCCGTGTCTTTCAGAAGGTCCTACACTCTCATTTTATCCCACATTTACCCTTTAACAATTCCTTACAAATGTCTGGTGAATTCTTCTTATGTGTTATATGATGTCAACATCTCTTCTTCTCATGCTCTGCCACTGGGAGATGCTCTATCAATAGTACCATCTCTCCCCAAAGGAGGCACTCTTTCCTTAGATTTCAAGGTACTATTGACCCTGTTACCGCAGCTAATTTATGGTTTGATATGATACAACTTTGTAGATTCTCTAGCTTTTTCTTTTTGTCAGGGTAGCAAAAACATTCTTTCCAACTTTACACATCTTACCCAGAAGTATAATTTCTCTAAACTTTAAATTCATGTCTATGGAAATTAAAAATCCTCCCCCATATTATTCTGAAAATAGGAACAATGTGGAGAGGAATGGTTATATCTCATAGTCACCTCTGTTTTCTTCTGTTTATTTTGATTGATTGATTGATTGATTGATTGATAAAGGTTTTTGTAAGTTTTTTTTAAAGATTTTATTTATTTATTTGACAGACAAAGATCACAAGTAGGCAGAGAGACAGGCAGAGAGAGAGGAGGAAGCAGGTTCCCTGCTAAGCAGAGAGCCTGATGTGGGACTCGATCCCAGGACCCTGGGATCATGACCTGAGCCAAAGACAGAGGCTTTAACACACTGAGCCACCCAGGCATTCCAGGTTTTTAAGTTTATTCATGACTCGATTCTGATCCTATTTTTCAAATAATTCTTGCAGTGTTTATAACCATCTTTCCTCCTATCAAGGTTTTTAGGCATTTTCTCCTGTTTTATTGGGACATATAATGGACATACACTGCTGTGTAAGTATAAGGCATACAGCATAATGGTTTAATTTACATAAATTGTGAAATGACTACCACAGTAGGTTCAGCTAACATCTATCTTCTCAAATAGATACTATGAAAATAAAAGAAAAACCCAAAAGAATAAAGGAAAAATAATTCCCCTTGTGATGAAAACTCTCAATATCAACTCTTATTAACAACTTTCCTACCCATCATACAGTACGGTTAGCTGTAGTCATCAGTTGTACATCTCTAGTACTTATTTATCTTCTTACTGGAAGTTTGTACCTTTTGACCACCTTCCTCCAATTTCCCTCTCTCCACACTCAATCTATGATAACCACAAGTCTGATCATTTTTCCTATGAATTTTTTTTAATTCCATATATAAGTGAGATCATATAATATTTGTCTTTATCTGTCTGACTTATTTCACTTAATGTAATATCCTTTAGGGTAATCTATGTTATCAAAAATGGTAGGATATCCTTGATTTTTTTTTTATCCTTGATTTTTTATGGCTAAATAATATTCCATTATATATATCTACTACAACTTCTTCCATTCATCCATTAATGGACACCTTGGCTGTATTCATGGTTTGATTATATAAGAATGCTTGCATAAACATAGGAGTGCAGATCTCTTTTTGATATATGCTTTTATTTCCTTTGATATGTTCCCAGAAGTGGAATTTCTGGATCATATAAATAGTTAAAAATTTTTGAGGATCTTCCACATTTTTTTCCACAGTGGCTTTTCCAATTTACAGTCCCACCAACAGTGCACAAGGGTTCTCTTTTCTCTACATCCATACCAGCATTTATTGTCTCTTGTCTTTTTAGTGATGGCCATTCTAACAAGCAGAGATGATATCTTATTTTGATTTTAATTCACATTATCTTAATGACTAGTGATGTTGAAAATCTCATCATGCACTTGTTGGCCTTTCATCTATCTTTTTTGAAGGAATGTCTATTCAGTTACTTTACCCATTTTTTAATTTGAATTTTTTTGCCATTGAGTTAATGAGTTTATATATATTGGATATTAACCCCTTATCAGATAATGGCTTGTGAATATTTTTCCCTATTCCATAAGTTCTCTTTACACTTTTTTATTGGCTTCTTTTGCTGTGCAGAAGTTTTTGTTTGATGCAATCCCACTTGATTGTTTCTTATTTTGTTGCTTGTGCTTTAGACATCATCTCCAAACATTCGTTACCAAGGCCCATGTCAAGGAACTTTATTTCTATGTTTTCTTCTGGGATTTTATGGTAAAACTCAGCTTAACTCTTCAATCCACTTTGATCCGTTTTTCACTTATTCTCATCAAGGGTATTAGCCTGCAGTATTGTTTTCTAATAATACCCTTTCCTGGTTTTGATATCAGGGTAATCCTGGCCTTGTAAAATTAGTTTGGGATTGTTTGCTCCTCTTTGAGTTTTTTGGGAAGGTTTGAGAATGATTGATAGCAATTCCTTTAATGTTTGCTATAATTCACGAGTAAATCTATCTGGTCCTGTACTTTTCTTCATTAGGATATTGTGATCACTGATTTAATCTCCTTACAAGTAATTGGTTTGTTCAGACCTGACCTTAAGACAAATGAAAATGGAAACACACATGAGTCTTTTATTTATTTCCTCTTTAATTTCTTCTTTGATCCATTGATTGTTCAGGAGAGTGTTATATAGTTTCTATGTGTTCATGAATTTTCCAGTTTTCATCTTGTTCCTGGTTTCTAGTTCCGTGCCGTTATGTTCAGAAAAGATACTTGGTATGATTTTTTATCATTTTTGAATTTGCTAAGACTTGTTTTAAAACCTAACATATGGCCTACTCTAAAAAAAATTCTATGTGTAAATAAGAATATGTATTCTGTTATTGATGGATAGAAAGTTCTGTATACATTTGTTAGGTCCTTTGGGTCTAGAGTATTGTTCAAATGCACTGTTTATTTATTGATTCTGTGTCTGAATGATTTATCCTTTGCTTGGGGTTAAGTATTACTTTTTTTTTTTAATTTCTCCTCTCAGTTCTCTAGTTTTTGATTTGTATATTTATGCTTTCCAGTATTGAGCACATAAATATTTACAGTTAAGTCTTCTTGATGTATTGACACTTTTATCATTATGTAAAGGTCTCTGTCTCTTTTTACCATTTTTTGTTTAAAATCTATTTTGATATATGTATAAATACATATACTTTTTGGGGGAGGAGGAATGGGGTTATCATTTGGTAGAAATGATTTTTTCCATCCCTTCATCTTCAGTTTATGTGTGTCTTTAGGGCTTACATATTTTTTGTATGCTTTATGTTGCTAGATTTTGCTTTTTTAATCCCTTTACCCACCCTGTGTCTTTTGATTGGATGGTTTAATTTGTTCACATTTAAAGTAATTATTGGTAGGTAAAGACATACTATTGACATTTTCTGAATTGTTTTCTGGTTGTTTTACAGATCCATTGTTCCCTATTTCTTATCCTGCTCTCCTTTTTTTTTTTTTTTTTTTTTTTTTTGTATTTTGATGTCTCTGATATTGGTATTCCTTGACTTCTTTATTGTATTCCTTCATCTAGTTACCAGAAAATTTTCCCTTGAAGTTATCATGAGGTTTATGTTAAATATCAAACTTATCAGATCCTAATTTAAACTGATAACAATTTTTAACTTTAATAGGATTCATATATTTGACACTTCCTTTTCTCCTTACTATTGCATTACCTGCAGTTAAAATTTTACATTATTTACATTTTTTACATTATTGCAGTAAAAATTTACATTCTTTAATATTTTGTAACTAATAACATTGTACATATTGTATTTATGGGTTTTTTCCCTATGTTCATCTTTTTAAAGGATTTTATTTATTTATTTGACAGAGAGAGAGATGACAAGTAGGCAGAGAGGCAGGCAGAGAGAGAAGGAAAAGCAGGTTCCCTGATGAGCAGAGAGCCTGATGTAGGGCTGGATCCCAGGACCCTGAGATCATGACCTAACCCTAAGACAGAGGTTTAACCCACTGAGCCACCCAGGCGCCCGACTCTGTTCATTTTTGAACTTTTAAATTAGAGTTGTGAGTTATACACCCTATTACCAAATTGCAGAATCTAATGATCACTATATATTTACCATTACAAGTGAGATTAATGTTATCATTTTGTGTTTTTTTATGATGTTAATGAGCAATTTTTACTTCTATTCAAAGAGGGATTTAACATTTCTCCTAAGGCAGGTCTAGTGGTAATGAACTCCCTTCCTCAATTTTTGGTTGTTCAAGAAAATTTTTATCTCTCTTTCATTTCTCAAGGACAGCTTTACCAGCCATTGTATTCTTGGTTGGCAGTTATTTTGATATTACATTATCTCTTTGCCTAAAAAGTTTCTGTTGAGAAATCTGTCTATAGGGTGAAGGGATTTAAAAAGCAAAATCCAACAATCTCTTATATGTAATGCCTCTCTTTTCTCTGCTGCTCTTAAAATTCTTTCATCTTTGATTTTTGACAATTTAATTACAATGTATCTTAATGTAGCCCTATTAGGTTTAATCTATTTGTCTTTCAGACTTCATGGATCTAGATGTCTATTTCTTTCACCAAGTTCAGGAAGTTTTTAGCCATTATTGCTTTAAATATACTTTCTGTCACTTTTTTTTTCTCTTCTCCTTTTAGAATCCTCATGGTATTTTTACACTGTGTCTCATAATTCCAGTAGGCTTTCTGCACTCTTTTTCATTCTTTTTTTCATTTTGCACCTCTCACTGGGTAATGTCTACTGTCTAATTCTTTCTCCCACATGGCCAAACTTCTCTTTTTGTTCATGAATTATTTTCCCAATTTTATTTAGTTGTCTGTGTTTTCTTATAGTCTGCTAAACTTCCTTAGAGGATTATTCAAAATGGTGTCCCTGACAGTTTATAGATCTCTGTTTCTTTATGGTCAGTTATTGGAGCTTTATCAGTTTCCTTTCGTGGCGTCAAATTTGCCTAATTTTTCATGATCCTTGATTATGAATTAGATTCTCTGCCCTCGTGCAGTGGGAGAAGCAGCTCTAAAACTGGAATATATCTTTGTTGTCTTAACTTAAGCTGAACTGCACTCCAAGATCCCCAGCCAAACAGCATCGCTGGCTCTGGTCTGTGAACTATGGGTGATGTCTGCCTTTCTCTTGTGCCTTTCTTGAATTTTCTGAGCTGCACAGCTTTCAGGTGTTTTACCAAACTTCAGTCAGTTGGGACAAACACCCTCTCTTCACATTGGGTGGGTTATGTCTCATCTTCCTTGCCTGGGTGGCTACTTCAGGCAACTCTCAATTTTTCAAACCAGGCTCTCCTGTTAGAAGGGACCAGAATCTCCCCTCAGCCTTGGCTAAAAATTAGCCCCCTGCCTCTGTGTAACTCAGGAAGCTGTCATGCTGGAATAGGTTTCTCCCTCTATCTGAACAAGGAGTATTCCTGTTAAATATTTCATTGGCCAAATAGCATAAAGCTGAGAAGCAATTACTATTAATTTATATGGGAATGTTTTTTTTTTGTTTGTTTGTTTTTTTTTGTTTTTAAAGATTTTATTTATTTATATGACAGAGAGAAATCACAAGCAGGCAGAGAGGCAGGCAGAGAGAGAGAGGAGGAAGCAGGCTCCCCGCTGAGCAGAGAGCCCGATGCGGGACTCGATCCCAGGACCCTGAGATCAT
>NC_081557.1:109937886-109956801 GCF_022355385.1 Mustela nigripes
AAAAAACAAACAAACAAAAAAACCACACACACACACACACACACACACACACACACACACACACACAAAGCAACACAACTTCTCTTAGGCTTTTCTGGTACCTTGGAACACATCTTCCTAACAAATGCACAAAAGAAACTGAGATAAAGCACTGATGCTCACAGACACACTTCAGAGCTACAGTGGCTTGGTGCTGGACAGTGTCACCTACTGGGGATGACACTGCAATGGCTCTACAATGGCTCACCACAAAGCAAACATTGAGCATCACTTTTGCTTTTTGCCTTTTCTCATAAAAGCAAAAATCCTCTTCAGATTTCTTTTGTTCAGTGAAAACGGATTCTAATGTTGGCCTTTTGTGAAAGCAAATGGCATAACACAAACTTAAAAATTAAGGAATACCTGTATTGGCTTTTTTCTGAGAGTAATCAGCTCTATCCGCTCAACTCTTGGCTCAAGCCACCATTGGTTTACACAGCTTTCAGGAATGTCATTAGCTCTTCTAGTCAGATAGAACCAGAAGACTCTCCTCACAATGGGTGGGGCTATGTCTCAGTTCTCTTGCCTAGACTACTCTGCCTTCAATCAGAAAGGACCAGGAGCTACTCTGGCTTTGTGTGTGAATTAATCCCCTTGCCTGTGTGTAGCATGGAAGGGCTCATACCTGGTAATGGCTCTGCTCTGAGAGTGATCTGCTCTGCTCCTCTGCCTCTCAGCCCAAGCTCCTTTTATCCTGTTTCTTATATTTTGTGATTGTCTTTATCACTACCCTAACACTGACACAAATATAAGACTCAGTCTTTCTCTTTGGGTTTCCATCACCAAAGTAAGCATAAATACAAAATTGGTGCAAATTACTGAACTTTTACTAAAGATATTCAGTTTAGATTGGGAAGTCATGCCAATCCTTTATCCTCCACAGTGCCCACACTCATTATTTTACTTCATTCTCTCTCACTTACTTTCACAATATCTTTACCCCTTCATCTCGGAAAGTTCAGTTTTTTTCTCTACTGTGAAGAGTGAACCAACTCTTCACAATCTCCCAAATAGTATATACAAACCCTTCCAAGCATTCCACAGATGCAGCATGGTTTTTATCTTATAGGGTATGTTTTCACTAGAAGAGAGCACATTCATAGCATGATAAATGATAACTATTGTTTCCATTTGTACTTTCTCCGGTTTTATGGACCTAAAGCCCACCCATGAATGGTAGAGACTCCAAGGAGACCAGGTTAAAACAAATATATTGTTCTGTGGTACCTGACATATAAGGTCTATTAAATGCTAAGGTCAGGGTTAAAAGGAATGGACATTACAGGCTCCAGAATGGATTTGAAATCATGATTTAACTAAAGGTCTAACTTCATGATTCTTTAAAGGAAGCCTAGTTCTCGGGTTTATGAAATGACTTTGTTGGGTTATTATGTTGACACATGAAATTCAATATATTCATATTATGCAGGTTAAGAAAAGTAGAAAATTAACACGATGTTATTACAGCCATGATATAGCACACTTCTTAATAACGGATTGCATGCTCTACTATTATTGTGTGAATGACCTCATCATTTCTGACCTTAACTCAGTGTTCATAGTTCATTCATTCTTTCAATCTACTTTGTACTGCTGTTAGGAATTATAAAATTTATATAACATCTTTTGCCTCAAAATCTTCATATAATATTTGCTTCAACTCTGTCTTCTTTTGTGCTGGCATAAAAGTATCTACTAACTCAGTGTTTACAAAATGGGAATGAAGTAAGAAGGTTTATGAGCTATAGCTATTTGTGCCTGTTTTGAGCTGTCTCCAAAAAGATTGAGACAGGAAAGTAGTCCTAAAAAATCAAACAAAATATGGCAGCTAGGCTATTGGATTTTGAAAACCAATATCAACATTCTAATCTGCCATAGAACCAACTAATGACTAAAATAGAGAGAAAGAACATTCATCCCTCTGCGTGCCACTACTAATAAATTCACATCTTCTGGTCAGTTATAATATGAGTTTTATTAAATTATTTATGCTAGACACATCTTGAGCCCAGTGTCTGTAAGGTTCATCATATTCAAAGAAAATCAAATATTTTTTAAGTTAAATTTTTTGTTGGTTATGGCAATTTGCCCAGTATTCTGGGCAAGTTATACTATATTCTGTTTCAGTATAACCATTTGTAAAATAAGACCTGCATTTTTTGCTTATGTACCTCACATGTTAAAATTACTATTTTTTTTAATTATAGAGGAATATAGTAATGGTGAAGGATCCTTCTGTAGCTTGAGTCTATGAAAGTTTATTTCTCCTTTGAACAGATTTATAAAACCTTGGACATTCATGTGACATTGGTTGGCCTTGAAATGTGGACAAATGGAGATAAAATAGACATAGATTCAAATATAGAAAATACCTTATTACGTTTTTCAACTTGGCAAGAAATAATCCTGAAAAAGAGGAAAAAATTTGATCATGTTATATTACTCAGGTATGTAAGTGCTCTATTTTCCTGCATACTTTAGGTGAATTATAAATAGATAATAAATAAATAAACAAACAAACAAATGAACAGCAACAAACTACTTTTTAAAACAATTTATTTTGCATAGTACAGAGTGACAAAATGTTATGTTCAGTTATACATAAAATTTCCAAATCAAGTTTTAAATAATCTTTCTTTCTAATATTGATTAACACTGGAAAGTAAACATATGATACATTTACATTTCAGGTCAGGTTTGGAAATGTCACTGGATGAGAATGTACTTTTAGAATCAATTTACTTAACCAGCATCTAGCACTAACACCCTTAATTCTTCCATGCTGTGCCATTCCAATATTCCCTAAAACCTGTATTACTGGGAAAGTACCTTATTCTCTGGAAGTTTTCCCTCAGTAAAGTGTCCCTATCCAATGAATAGTGCTTCAAGAGCATCTCCTCTACTATTCATGAGGGTGGATAACTAAACTGCCACAGATTTAATATTCCTAGTAAAGTTATCTATAATATTAGGTCATTCCTAAGAAAGGGGGGCCCATTTTGATCATTTTTCTAATTCAAAATAGCTACCACACTACTCAGCCTATTAGGAAATGATAAATAATTGTGCAGCTGAACTGACCTTAACTTTGTGTTAACCATTGTCCTGTTATCCTATTTGTACAACTTTGGAGTAATGGAGTTTTTGAGCATTTCTTCTGGTGCCCTTATGGCTAATATATAACAATGTTACCCACCTTATCTACTTCATCTTCCTGTAATAGTGGTGTTTCTCCTATGGTCTGCAAACACGGCCTACAAATGTGTGTCTTAACATTATCTAAATGTTAACTTCCAATTTGAACTCAGAACTGTGAACCTTCCAAAGCCTGCAGCTGGAAGTCAAGTCCAGCTCTCTGGCAGATTGATGAGAGTGAATCACACCTCTAAAGTAATATCACTTCTGATTTTTATCACTGAGATGGTCCACAGCACTTATCTCCAGGGAGATACGTGTACCTATCACCATAGCATTCATTGTGCACAAGATTAACCTCTTTGCCTATTTCTTGGACCTGTGTTTTGAAATAATAAATTAGTCTAGAAATATCACATGGTTATAAGCAAAAAACTTTTTACTTTCATGAACGTCTCTTATTCTGAGCAATAGCTTCTCACAGCAATAGCATGTCTGCAAATAAGGAAATGAGAAAAGTGCTCCTAAATATCTAATTGCACATCATATTTGGGACTTATGTATTGAGTTCCTTGAATGTCTTCTCATCTATGTTCATGTAGCACTAGAAGTGATAATATATATGGCATTCTCATGTTGTGATTTTTGTTTCTAAGTAACCATGAGCAAGTACAGAATCTAGATTGTGTTTGCTCTGATGCTTCATCTCCATAAGTGGTATTTTTCTAAGATCTACCAAGTCTAGGAAGACCAGAGTTCTAAATACTTCCAAGTATTACTGAGACTAAAAATGTAGGACATTTCAATAGTAAAGAAAGAAATAGAACATACCTTTTTGATCAAAAAAGCTAAAAATTGAAAGGGGTCATGTAGCCTGACCACTTTTCTCATAATTGAATCTTCTTAGTTATATATGTTCCAAGTGTGGTCTTTCAGCTTAATCACTCTTTAAAGTGGTCTAACTCTAAATGTTCTTGAAAGCATATCAAATCTGGATTCCCTCAATATACATATCTACATCTATCTTTTTAGGTAATCCAGGAATAATTCATATGACAACTCTTTTAAACGTTTGATTATTGTTATCTAATCTTCTGTGAGTTTCTATGTTTGATTAAAATATTTTAAAAACTTTAACTATAGCTAATTAATCCTTATATGTGTCTATTTACTATGTTGTATTTTTCTCTCCAAACATTTTTTTAACTTAATTATTTGATCTTTTAAGTGGTTTTATCCAAAGCTAAGTGTATGATAAGCCCTGTAAAATTGAACTCACATTTTATTATTTTTTTGAAAATACATTTTTTATGATTTCAACTTTAGATTGTACTGACTTTTTCAATACCTCTAATATACTACATAAGCTTAATAACAACTAAGATCATCTTCAATTCTAGAACTCTAAGAAAAAAAAGGCACTTTTATGTGCAAAGGCACTAGCATTTTGAGGATTCATTGCAATCCAATCTTTGTGTTAATTAAACCACTGCCTCAGACTGAAGAGTGTATTTGCATCTTGTTTATAGTGGGAAATGGCTCTACATACATGCACAAGGAACTTCTTATTCAGAGGGTATATGCCTGCCCTATTATTCCTCCAGTGTTGTTAAGGTAGGCTGGGTTTTATTTGTTATGTAACTTAATCACAAAGTTTGAAGTTAATTTCTATAAATTGTGTGTCCCATTGAAGGGGACTAAGGTCACCTGGGTGGTTCAGTTGGTTCAGCATCCAACTCTTTATCTCAGTTCAGGTCTTGATCTCAGGGTCATGAGTTCAAGTTGCATGTTGGGCTCTGCTCTGGAGGTGAAGCCTACAAAAAGAGAAAGAAAGAAAGATAGGAAGAAGGAAAGAAAGAAAGAATGAGAGAGAGAGAGAGAGAGAAGGAAAGATCATGTATGAATTCTACCATATATCCCCACCAATATATACTACAATGAAATTGTTGTTTCCTTTATTAAATAGGAAAATAACAGTTTTATAAAAACTATAGATGAAAAATGAAGGTAAACCAGTCTGTTCAGAGCTTTAAAAATCATATACAAATTGACTTACAAAGATTAGAAAAGTTTTTTGCATACTCTATATGTTCACTATCATTATTATCATTATCATTATTGTATCAAAACAACCTTGCGATTCATTTTCAGTAAGAGTAAGATGTTCAAACTGCTGACTTATCTATTTTATCTGGTATCTTTCCCAAATCACTAAGCTTCTAGTAGATGCTGTCCAAGTAGTCTCATCTAAGTCGTATTAAGACCTTGAAATTAAAAGCTTGTAAATCACCTATTCATTACATTGTTCCTTTTATGATTATGCCTTGATCATGGTATTTTATTAACACAAATTCTGCATAGTGGAGTCTATCTAATCTAGTATAGGCTATTGCCACTCCAATTATGACATTACAACCCATGCAGAACACATTTTAAACTTCAAATGAGTAAGATGAAATAACCAAGTTAGGGGAATTTTACCTTTATAGTAAGTAATCTGGTATCCCACCCCTTTTTGAAAATTAATTTTTTTGTACTTACTATAGTGGCTAAAACATGAAATATAACTACAGACAGAGGGAACAACCAACTCTGCCTTGGATTTCAAATCATCAAACTTCTGGTTTTCTTAATAGTAGAAACTTCCTCCTCATGATTACATTACATACAGTTGGGCAGTGTGAGACTGTAGTCTGAAAATATGAACCACACACATTTTTTATTTTTACCATCTTTGAATATCTGGCATATAAAAGACAAATCAATAATGTTTATTTATTAGGACATTAGTTTATAATTTTTAATTATGATTTTTAGCTATTTGTATGAATGAGCTTATAGAAATCCAGCAATGATTATTACTGTGCAACAAAAAAGAATATCAAAATGTTAGAGACACTCAAAGGTCATTTTTCCAACCTCATTATATAATTAAAGGAACTGAGGGCAGGACAGGGAGGTAACAAAGGCCACAGCGTCTCAAACAAGTACTAGTTAACCGAAGCTAGAAACCAGGTCTCAACAAATAGTTCAAAACACTGTGTGCTAAAGTGCATTAACTTCTAGAAATTTGTAATACACATCTTTTTTTGGCCCCAGGATCTTTTGCCTGACCTAAATGTAGTTGCAAGCAGAATTGCACATCAGCTAGGTCATAACCTTGGGATGAAGCATGATGATTATCCATGTACCTGTAATTTTGAGAGATGTGTGATGGATCGTGGTGGAAGGTAGGGTTCAAACAATGTAGAGAGTACATTTAAATATTTTGTGTGTGACTCTTAGTTAGAACGCCATATTGTAGGGATATATAGATATTATGTAAACAATTTCTAATATATTCCATAAGGTCTATTACAAAACCAGCCGTGATAGGCTGTTTCCCTTTGGGGCTAAATCTTAACAGTTGGTAGTATTGGTCCTAGTGACTCTAAAATTCCATCTGAGCATACTGCAAAAATATACAACAATTAATTAGTAAATTATACTAAGATGCCTAGGAGAAGAATACACTCTATGTGCCTTGTTTTATCATCTTTGCCATAAACTCTAATTTATTCCAAATCTTTACTCAGATGTCTTTCTCAGCCAAGCCTTCCCAGGCCACTTGATTGAATTTTTCAATCCTGTCTCTAATCCTTTCTTCTTTGTTTTTTTCCCCCATTCTTAGTATTAATCACTACCTAATATAGTCTGTGCATTACCTACTTAGCTTGCTTATTATTCTATTCCTCCAACAAAATATAAACTTCATGAGGTCAGGTTTTGTCTGCATTATACACTGTTTTATCACACTGTCTAGAAAAGTCCCAGACATGTACTAGGTACTGTATAAATAATTGTAGAATGAATGAATGTCCTATATCCTCCCATCATACTGTGAATTACCACAGCCAGCTCCTAAACTTTACACATTTTTTTGAGGTCCTTCACAGAGAGCACATCATGTATTTCATATAAGAAAAGTGTTTATGATGATGATCAGCACTTCTATATATTGATTAAATGAGGTAAAATAGTGAAAGCACCCAAGTACAGTGCCTGCCATAAAGTAATAACTAATGACTGATACCTAATTTTATATCATCAGCTATACAATTAGTATTATTTTTCAGGGCCCATCATTCCAAAGTAATGTTTTTAAGCCTCTAAAAGTCCATCTGTGTCCATTAGGTACCAATAATGGCAAGGGAGTCAAAACAAAAGAAAGACAGAAGGAAGGTAAATTTCAGTCTTTTTAAGTATTTGCACTTTTCAGAAGGATAGTACATTTTTAGGATGTGTACGGTATTACTAAATAAATCATTTGTTTCAACAATGTTTATAGAGAATGACTTTGTGCCAGGCCCTGTGTTAATTAGTGCTTATTAAAAAAAAATGCAGTCCCTGCATTGAGAAGCTTGTAATCTTGCATAAATGATAAACAAATATATAGATTATGTCAAGAGGAACAAACAGAAAGTGATCTAGGAGCAGCAAACACATTCAGTCTAAACTGTGGGCTTCAGGAAGGACTTTCTGGACGATATATA
Organism: Mustela nigripes; assembly: GCF_022355385.1. Classification (NCBI taxonomy): domain Eukaryota; kingdom Metazoa; phylum Chordata; class Mammalia; order Carnivora; family Mustelidae; genus Mustela; species Mustela nigripes. The sequence continues at coordinate 109,945,593 of NC_081557.1, forward strand.
GTTGTAGTTCACTAGGATACTAGTGAATTGTGTGTTGGCTGTTTCAATAAAACATTTTCTATAATAAAAGCCCACTTGCTACTCTCCTATAGCAGTAAAGCAAAGTAGGAGAAGTAAACGGACTTTTAGAGTTCATCATTTTTATTTATTCTTTCTGAATCCTTCATTAAAATTTCATAGCTGTTCCACCACTCTGCCCTGATAAAATTAGTCTTTATTTTTAATTCATTTAAACTCTAGCATTCCTGCACTAAAATTCAGTAAATGCAACAGGATTCAGTACCTTCGACACCTGAAGGATTATAATCCAACATGCATGTTCAACATTCCATTTTCTGATAAATCAAATAATCACCCACATTGTGGAAACAAGAAGTTGGATGAAGGAGAAGAGTGCGATTGTGGCCCTGTTCAGGTATTTGCAAATAATGTCTTTAAACTACAAAGTTTCTGCTCAGCTAGAGCCTAGGCAGGGTGGTGACCATTCATCAACCAAGATATTCCTTGTAAAGTTTTAAATAATGCGTTTTTTGTCTCATTTCAAAGCAGGTCATTGGTGTAGCCTCAGTGCAAGACATCTTACCAAGTCATGAATTGTGTATAATGATCTTGCTGGAGACCCCCTGTATCGCATTTGCCTGTTTTATATAGTAATCAGCCCTTCTTGTAAGAAAGACCCTTAGGTGTCCTTAAGTCTGATCTCATGCACAGTAGGAATTTGTTCTCCACAGTTAATCGAGCTTACTCAGTGCCTTATGAGGTTGGTCTATATCTCCAGCTGGACAGTTCATGTTACTAGAAAACTCTTGTCTTAATTGAGCATGAACCATTCTAACCTTCTACATATTTATTGGAGCTATGGTCTCTGGAACATTTAGAATATGCCTTTAAGAAAAATTTTAGAGTAATTCTTAATCTGCTTTCCTCCAACATCGAAGCTATTTCTGTTAAGAGCTTATCCTACAGGTATGAGTCTTAGACAATCACTTCTCAAATTTTCATGCGTATATACATCACCAGGGGATGTTAAAATATGAATTCTGATTCTGTAGGCCTGAAGTGAGGCTGAGATCCTTTATTACCAGCAACCTGAAAGGATATGTTGATACTGCTGGTCAGAAAACCACATATGTAGTATGTGTAGACACTACACATACACTGTAGACACTACAAAATTCAAAACAAATCTAATAGTAAGTGAATCAGAGATTACATGATTGATGTGGGAACAGTGACATGTAATGAGGTTGCAACACCTCGTTTTCAAATGTCTCATATTGAATGCAAAGAGGCTCTTATCTTTGGAAATTGATTTTTTTAGCTTATGCACATTCTTTAGAGAATGTTTCTATAGTTTCATTCTAATACACGAGGTACCTTATGTTATAATTTGCAGACAGTTTCCTTTGCAATTTTAGTTTTGTTTAAGCATATAGGGCCCATTATGCTAAATTATCCTGCTCTTACTATTTAATGATGTATTAAAAACAACAACAAAGTTCAACCTGAAATACTCAGATTCTTGAGGAAAATGTAAAATTAGGTCTTCAGAAGTTCTATTATCTCTATTAAACCTTTACTATAGAGAAGTAGCAGGGCCCTTCCAAAGAATGGAAGTTATCAAGAAAAATGGAAGGTCAGAAATGTCAGACTTTGTATGCTGCTGATGAAAATTCATTAGTGTGGTGTACTGAACAGCCAACTGGGAAGAAAACAAAATAAGGGTATCTGGGTACCTCAGTCAGTTAAGCCTCCAACTCTTGATTTCGACTCAGATCATGATCTCAGGGTCCTGGGACAGAGTCCCACATTGGGTTCCATACTCAGCAACAAGTATGCTTGAGATTGTCTCCCTCTCCCTCGGCCCCTCTCCCTGCTCACAGGCACACATGCTTTCTCTCTCTCTTTCTCAAATAAATAAATAAATATTTAATAAATAAATAAATAAATAAATGTCCCAAAGACCACTTACAAGCAGTAGTCTTCATATACATGTCATAACCTAGGATCATGCATTTGGATTTAATGCTGAAAGACAAATTATAAATTATACAGAACTATAACTTATTAAACAAGACCTTCACTACAAACAGTTTCTGATCTTTAATTTTTGATTATTGCCAGGAGTGCACCAATCCTTGCTGTGATGCAAACAAATGCATGTTGAAGCCAGGATTTAGTTGTGCAGAAGGAGAATGCTGTGAAGCTTGTCAGGTAAGGACCTGTGCCAGGACTGGGTTCTCCATTTTCAGTTTATTAAGTATACACAGGGGGACAGAATTGGCTGTCCACCGAATGACGCTACACTACTAATCCCAGGTTAGGGTTAGGCTTCCTTGTCCCTAGTAAATCCACTTCTGAGTTGTTCTGACTTCTGACTGGGCCATGCTGTGGCCTGGGAAGTAGAGAAGCAGGTATCACTTGGTCTTTTAGGAGTAGAGTTATATGATAAACATTATTCTTGTTGCTTTGTAAATCACTGCCAACCTATTTAACCTCAGCTCATGTGTGGCATTCCAACAATAGTAAACTAGAAGGGGAAAGATTTTACTGGCATTGGAGAGTGAGAGTGACTAGTACTGGAGATATATTCCTAGGAAAGGCGATCGGAAATCCAAATGACTCTGTCCAAAGATCTGAACAGATCTTTCTTTCAACTCACAAAGGAAAGGAAGTATATCTTATTCATTTTCAAATCTTTCTAGGACTCGTTACAGTTAAATGCATATCGAGTGGCTGAATAAGAAAGCATTTCCATGCACTTTCCTCCAGCAATGAGTCAGGGTATTTTTCCAGTTCATTCGGAGAGATGTGATTTCTTGGGAGTGGAGATTCCTCGTTATAAATAGAGAGGGATTCCCAGTTATATGAGTGTGCTGGAGATGGTATGTACCATCTCCAAGATAAACAGAACTCTTGCTCATTTCTCCATTTTATGTCCTTTCTGCTCTGCCCAATGCTGTTCTAATACAGATTTTCAAAAACACTGTCGTGTCATTCCTAAAATTACATAAAAGTCAACACATTTACAAATGATTATAATTCTCAGTGGAATGGATTAGAAACTCATGATCCAACCTTAAATCCTTTTTTTTTTTTTTTTAAGATAAATTAAATGGGTCAAAATTCCTCCTACTTACTGAAACTTAACCTACCTAAATATGCTCAAGATTTATCAGTCTTTTTACTTTTCTTCAACAGATGAAAAAATCAGGGTCCATATGCAGACCGGCAAAAGATGAATGTGATTTTCCTGAAGTATGTACTGGCTACTCTTCTGCATGTCCTAACGACAAATTCCAAGTAAATGGATTTCCTTGCAGGAATGCAAAAGGCTACTGCTTCATGGGGAAATGTCCCACCCGGGATGATCAGTGCTCTCAATTTTTTGATAATGGTGAGAGACAATTACAGTGAATGGCTGATAAACATAATAGCTATAATTTCTGTTATTATCCTGTAACAATTTGGGGGCAAGATTGAAGATAATGTCATTTGTGACATTCTTCCCATATTTTACCTATAATCACTCCAGATATTACCTTTAATATTGGTTGCTATTACCTCTAATATTAATTAACTAGCTCAATATGTGGGTTAAAGTATGTTTATTCCATTTTTATATCCATATGCTTCTGTAAAATATCTTTCTGATACAATAGGATAAGTTTAAAGTGATTTACTTATCTCATTCTGCCTTACCACCACATGAAAATAAAATTTCAATTAGAAAAATAAGAAATGTTATGATTTATAACATTCAAGTTTTTATTATTTTACTTCAATCATTCCATTTTGGATCCTAGAGGTGAAAGACAGTTCTGATCTCTGCTATGAGATGAATAAAAAAGGAAATAGATTTGGATACTGCAAAAACAAGGAAAACAGATTAATTCCCTGTGAAGAGAAGTAAGTACCATGTAAAGAAAAGTAAGTGCCTTCTAAGAGTGTTTTTGCAAAATCAGAACTCTCTTGTTCTGACAGCTGCTAACCTCTTTTTACTGAGGAGGTTAGGAGAAGGGGGAATAAGGAAGCAAGCACACATTCCTGATTGTGTAACCGGCACATTTATGAGTTGAAGGCCGTGAGATATAAGGAAGAAAAATGGGAAAGAGTTAAAATTCTTAGGAAAGAAAGGGAGGAAGAGAAGCTACAAAAAATAGGAAAGAGCAGATAGGAGGAGGAAAATAGAGTGGAAAGAAAGAAAAGAACAGAGAGAAGGAAATAAGTGATGCCATAAAAAGAAAGAAAAGTAGAAGTTGAAATTGGAAGGGAGAAGTGGAAATTAGATCTGATTTTAGAAAGTATTAGCTGTGTCATTCTTCCAGATTTGTTATACTCAGAAAGCTTTTTTTTTTTTTTTTTTTTTTCCCTGTGCCACAAACAGGATTTGGACTAAAAACAACAAACAGAAAACTTGGTCAAGTTCAATTTTGTTCCTAAATACTCTAGGTGAAACTGGGCAGTCAGTTAACTTCCTCTTACTTCCAGTTGTTGCCCAATCTGTAAAATGGGTATTATAATAATATCAAACTCACTGTTTTTTTATGAGAACTAACTGATGTTTTCTGTGCAAGAAGGAATGAGAAAGAAATCTTAACATCTTGATGAAAGTTAGATGAATTGAAATTACTAATAAGAAATATTCTCCTGTAAATCTGAGCTAATATTGACTTGTGGGAATCACAAAACTATAAAGAAATACAATCCTTTTACATGTCCCAGAGTCAGGACTTTGTCTAACCTTTCACCCTGCCTCACTTGGTGCTTCTGCAGCCCATTGATAAACCCGGGTCTAGGGAAAAGTGACCAGGCCACTTCACTGACAGTCTCATCTCTATAAAGTTCTATTTCCTGGTCGCAAACCTGAGAATATTCTCCCTTTCCTTCAGAAATATCAAGTGTGGAAAGATACACTGCAGCAGAGGGCAGCATTTACCTCTGCCTGGTAAAGAAAAGATTAACCACCTTAAGAAGACTTCAAAGCTGAATGTCACCACTGAGTGCAAAACTTTTATTTTATACCAAAATTCTAAAGATTTGGGCCTGGTTGCTCCTGGAACAAAATGTGGAGATGGATTGGTAAGATGAAAGTCCTTTGTTATACTAAAACTTCTTGGTTCAGCCACTTTAAAGCATTATTTTCTATAATTGGTTCCTGAGGGCCTATATATGGCCTATATAAACAGAAACAAATGGGCAACTTTTTTTTTTTAATTGAGCAAAGTAGTAATAACACTATAATGAATATTCATTTTGTTTAACCTCTGTTATACAAAATGATATGTGAATGTTATAAGTGTTTTTAATTATATCTTACAGTGAAATTATAGACATAATTTTTAAAATTAATTTGACTATGAAATAGCCATATATTCTTCAATTGTTTTATTCATTCAGCCATATTTTGGGGGCACATACTATGATGCCAGTGGCCATAAGGGAAACAAATGATGTAAATATGAGTGTACCTGAGAATTTCATAAATTAAATTACATATATTATGATTCAACACAAGTGCTTTCATAGTTCATTGGTGACCAATGAACTTTTGAGTCCAAAGGAAGAAGTGATTGCCTTTAGTTGGAGAACATGAATGGCATCTTATGATGCCATTAAATTAATGACATTTCAGCTTTGACATGACAAACATTTTTCAAGGCAGAAAAAATAACAAAAGACTTTTTAGAAAGAAATACCTATATAACATGCAAAGGTACAAAATGTATGGCATAGTCAGGAAACTGATCATTTCAGTGTGATTGGAGCTTTGAGTAAAATGTCAGAAAATGAAGTTTTCTAAAATAAGGCCAGATCAGAAGAAGTTTATCATTCCAAGATGAAAACTTTAGGACACGTACTAAAAATAACAGCTGACTCATCAAGGTTTATTAACACAAGAATATATGGAAAACATAATACTTTTCAAAAATCAGCTATTGTGAAATAGAATAGTTTCTGTCTGTGATATAGGTCCTCTCCTCCCATACCATCTCCCACAAACGTTACAGTTTCATTCATATAACGTGATCGAGAAATGAATTGAAAAACAAAATTCAGAATGAAAAAAGGGAATTAGAATTTACTTATTTAATGGATATCTATATTTTAAATCCATACACTTAACTATCAGTTTCCCATTAAAATAGTTAAATATTAAAATGATGAAGAATCTATATTTGTGAAATTTTAGGTATGTGTACAACCACATCCTAGAAAGTTCAAGGACTTTCAGTGAAAGAGTGTATGACACATCAGGTTAAAGAAAATACCAAACAATTTTCTGTTCACACCAGGTAAGAAAAACCATCCAAAAATACAAGCAGAAGTATGACTTACCCTTCATAGAACCCCATAATGAGTGGTAGGGGTTGAACAAAGGAATTTGTAGGGAAGCAGTTTTTCTGCATCTTGATCGTATTAGCATGTTGTGACCATATGTCACCACATTGAGTAATCTTTTTTTTTTTAAGATTTTATTTATTTATTGGACAGACAGAGATCACAAGCAGGCAGAGAGGCAGGCGGCAAGAGAGAGGGGGAAGCAGGCTCCCTGATGAGCAGAGAGCCCAATGCGGGGCTCGATCCCAGGACCCTGGGATCATGACCTGAGCCAAAGGCAGAGGCTTAACCCACTGAGCCACCCAGGCCCCCCCAAAAGTATTCTTAATATAGAAGTGTACCAATCACAATGGTGCCAGTTATTGGGTAAATTCATAAATGAGGGAATTCATGGAAGCAAATGCCAGTTTATAGAGGTATCACAAAGAGACCTCTTTTGGTATGGACTTTTCATCTCATTTTTACAATGAGGTACTTATAGACTTTTCATCTCATTGTTATAATGATACTGTTTTTGGATATGAATAAATTAAAATGAATAAAAACATTCTAGTTTCTCATAATTGTTTTTCTTTCCAGGTAAATTTTGATTTGGCATAGAAAATGAGGGCAAACATATCTCATTGCCCTTGAATGACTTTTTCCTTAGCAACATAAGTAGGAAAAATAAGTCAAAAGGAAAACAGTGAGAAAAGAAGAAAAGGGAAGGATAATACATTGGAAAGGAAGAAGAATAGAGGTGAAGGGGGAAAAAAGGGAGAATACTAGTTAGTCCTCTCAGGCACAAAAGAATTGCTGCAACATGCCTCTGTAGTTTTACCTTTATTAAACACATAAAAATGGCAAAATCACAATAAGAAACATTTCAATGTTTCCTTTAGTTGAGACTGGAGTATATGAAAAGAGATTTACATGGGCTTAAACAGCATAATTCCAGTGTTCATTTGATCATGTATATATGAAAATCTATTCTCTAAGAATAATCAAAGAGAACAAATAGCAACGAAAGAATTTAACAGTGTGAACAATGGAGATTAATCTAAGGACTTATAGACAATAGTACCCTATGAAACAGACATTCATCAAAAAAGAGAGAAATCATTTAGGAAAGATGCTTAATTTATATTTTAATCAGATTTAAAAGGATATTAAATCTATAAAAATGGTATTATTTGAAAATCACAAGCACTGCCTTCAAATTACAAAATAAATCATAATTACTGATTTACATATAATTTGAGCAGTAAACCATGAAGTGTAGTAAGCCACAAAATATAGTAAATTAGAAGCTAAACTTCTTAACACATGAGAATGAATTCTTTAGAATGAATTCTAAAGAAGAAAATGAATAAAAACAGGAAAAATAGTCCTAATAAATTTGATACAAATTTTTAAGAATTTATTTATTTATTTATTATTTGCGAGAAAAAGCAAGTAAGGGAGAACATGAGAGGGTAGAAGGTCAGAGGGAGAAGCAGACTCCCTGCAGAGCTGGGAGCCTGATGCAGGATTCAATTCTGGGACCCTGGGATCATGACCTGAGCTGAAGGTAGTCGCTTAACTGACTAAGCCACCCAGGCGCCTAATCTGATACAGTTTTAATAGAAATCCCAGATAAAGAAAACATAATATAGGTAAAAGTATAATTAAAGGTATAATAAAAAAATATCCTTGGGGCGCCTACTCAACGGGGAACCTGCTTCCTCCTCTCTCTCTGCCTGCCTCTCTGCCTACTTGTGATCTCTGTCAAATGAATAAATAAAAATCTTAAAAAAAAAAAAAAAAACCCTGAACTGAAGAATGTATAAAATAAAAACTCAACTTAGTAAGAAAAATTCACAGAAAGATGAGCATAAGACTAACCTTCACAGCATGAAGTTAACAATAAAGAAAATGTTCTATAAGCACCAAAGAAGGCAAGTATCAGTTTTCAACAACAACAATGACAACAAAGTTATCAGGTTATCATTTTATTTATCTTCAAAAAGAAATGCCATAAGATAATGCAGCAAAATCTATGGACCGTTGGAGAATGGAAGTATTGGGACCCAAAACTATACATACAGCCAAATAATTATTCAGTTAGTAGAGCAATAGAATGACATACTCACACACTTTATAACGTAAAAAAACTACAGTAAATTAGACAGCATTTATTTGCAATGATGTGGATGGAACTAGACGGTACTATGCTAAGCGAAACAAGTCTATCAGAGAAAGACAATTATCATGTGATCTCACTGATAGGAAGAACTTGAGAAACAAAACAGAGGATCATAGGGGAAGAGAGGGGAAAATGAAACAAGATGAAACCAGAAAGGGAGACAACCCTTAAGAGACTCTTAATCTCAGGAAACAAACTGAGGGTTGCTGGAGGGGAGGGGAGTGGAAAGGATGGGGTGGCTAGGTGATGGACATTGGGGAGGATATATACTATAGTGGTGCTGTGAATTGTGTAAGACTGATGAATCACAGACCTGTACCCTTAAAACAAATAATACATTATAGTTTAATAAAAGAGATAAATAAATATGAAAAAAATAGTCAAGAAAGTACTCTGATCAACTGGAAAATGAATTAAACTAAAAAGTTAAATGAGAAGGTAGAATATTAAGGAAATAGTTGCAAGCAAGAAAATCTATACTAATTTTGAGTAAAATCTAGTAATTTATATTATTATTGTGTTTATTATAAGAGTTTAAAGACATTAAATAATGAATAATAATGATCTTTATAAATTTCAATTTTCTAAAACAAACATATGAATTAAGAAGAAGAAAAATAAAAAATGTGACAAATGTCTTATCCTACATAAGAAGAAGCTAATGTTTATTTGATCTTAAAAATGATAAAATAATTTAGATTTAAATATTTTAATGTAGGCTGAATCAATGTTTAGAAAACAAAACATATAGCTTTCAAATAATTGGAGAAAAATAATAAAGTTAACAAGGATAAGCTAAAATGTCTAACATTTAAAATCATATAAAAAGATGAAAAGAGTAAAATTAAACATATCTTATCTAATAAATATAAATGGATTAAAATTTCCCTATTTAAAATGTTAAAGTAATTTTTGAATTGGTGGCCAGAAAGAATTTTCAGGGAATTGCATCAGGAAGATGGTGAAATGGGAGGTGTCCCAGTAATATCTCCCCACAGCAACAATAATTTGGTAGCAGGCCATGAAAAAAGTACCTTTGTCAGAACTTTAAAATCCATGGAGGATCTTGCAAAACATTGGTGCTGTCAAAGACCAAAGATTTGTTTTGAGAAAGCAGGCCCATGCCTAGATGATGAGCTTATTGACCATAGTCCTGGCTAGACCCATAAACATCCATATCTCCTGTTGCTTGGGAACAGCCCCATTTGGCTTTGCTACCACCAACAACAACATCTGCCTAGTAACCTACTGGAAGACACATCTATCCATATCCTTGGAGGCAGACCTGCAGATCTTGGTCCAAACACAGATCCTGAAGTGGCTGTGAAACTTCATTCTATTCCTTCCTTCCCAAGTGCAGTTCTAGACAATCTTCCTGCCCACAGAATTTCCAGGAAACATGTTAGTCCATGCACCCAGAGGCACCTTGCTCAATGACTCAACAGAAGCCAAGGACCCAATAAAAGATACACCCATTCATGCACCTAGAAACAAGCCAGCCATCTGACTCAGATGCTCTGGTAGACCCTTGTTACAGTGCCAGTCCACTTGACCAAGGTCACAGAGACAGTCCTGTCTCAGTTCCCAGGTACTATGCAGAATCCACATTTACCCAAATCCCTATTCACAGACCAGTAAACTGCAATCCTACTATAGACCAGATGATAGCTACATAACCTGGTCCTAGTCTCACTCAACTGTAATCCTGGAAGCAATCACGCCAGCCCAAGGGATACAACAGGAGGCTTTTACTCAACAAAATCAATCTGTAAAACCTGGAAAAGATGTCTGCTCCTTGAAATGCACAGACACCAATGCAGTAGTACATAGATCACAAAGATTCAGGCAAACATAATATCATCTGAAGAGAACTCATAAAGCTCTAGCAACTGATCCCAAAGAAATGGAGATGTAAGATTTTCTTGACAAAGAATTCAAAGTAATCATTTTAAAGAAGTTCAAAAGGATGCAAGGGTACACAAATAGATGACTAAATGGAATCAAGAAAGCAAAGCATGAAAAACATAAGTTTAACAAAGAAATAAAAACCATTAAAAAAGTGAAACAGAAATACTGGAGCTAAAGAATACATTATAGAAATGAAAAAGTCAATGGAAAGCTTCAACAGCAGACTGGATCATTACGAAGAAAAAAGTCAGCAATCTTAAAAATAAGTCACTTGAAATTGGAAAGTTGGAGAAACAAAAGAAAAAAGAATAAAAACTAGTGAAGAAAGCATATGGAACCTATATGACACCAATGACAAAAAATGAATGTATGCATTATGTATGTTCCAGAAGGAGAAGAGAAAGAGAAAGAGAGGAGAATAAAGATTATTTTTAAAATAATGGCTGAAAATTTGCCAAATACTGGGAAGGATATCTACATTTAGATTCTGAAAGCTCAAAAGACCCCACGAGAGACTAGTCCAAAGAGTATCCAGAGATACATTATAAACCAACCATCAAAAGTCAAAGACAGACAAGATCAGGCGCGTTCAGGGTCAAGAAATGGGCAGAGGACATGAACAGACATTTCTGCAAAGAAGACATCCAGATGGCCAACAGACACATGAAAAAGTGCTCCATATCACTCGGCATCAGGGAAATACAAATCAAAACCACAATGAGATATCACCTCACACCAGTCAGAATGGCTAAAATCAACAAGTCAGGAAATGACAGATGCTGGCGAGGATGCGGC
>NC_081557.1:109961801-109986660 GCF_022355385.1 Mustela nigripes
ATGTAGATATCCTTCCCAGTATTTGGCAAATTTTCAGCCATTATTTTTAAAATAATCTTTATTCCCCTCTCTTTCTCTTTCTCTTCTCCTTCTGGGACATACATAATGCATACATTCTTTTTTTGTCATTGGTGTCATATAGGTTCCATATGCTTTCTTCACTAGTTTTTATTCTTTTTTCTTTTGTTTCTCCAACTTTCTAATTTTCAACACAGAAAATCGAAAAGAATACAATGTGCTTGAATAACTCTACAGACCAAATGGACCTAACAGATATATACAGAATATTTCATTCAGCAATCACAGAATGTACATTTTTTCTCAAGTGTATTTGGACTATTCTCTGGGATAGATCATATGTTGGCCTACAAAAGAGTCTCAACATATTTAAGAAGACTGAAATAATATCAGACATTTTTTATGACCACAGTGGTAGGAAATTAGAAATCAAAACAGGAGGAACTTTGGAAAATTCACAAATATTTAGAAAATGAAAAATAGATTCCTGAAAAACAAGTGAAAAAGAAGAGATTGACAGGGCAGTCAAAAAATATCCAAGACAAAGGAAAGTGGAAACACTACATAGCAAACTTATGAAATGCAGCAAAACCAGTTCGAAGAGGGAAGTATATAATAATAAAAGCCTGCATTAAGAAAAAAGAAAAATTTTAAATAAACAACCTAATGTTATGCTTCAAGGAACTAGAAAAAGAAGAAGAAACTAAGCCCAAAGTTAGGAGAAGTAAGGAAATAAAGATTTTTAGAGCAGAAATAAATGAAACAAGAAAGACAACAGGAAAATTTAAGGAAATTGTTTTAATTTTTAGAAGGTAAACAGAATTGAAAAACTTTTTTTTTTTTAAAGATCTTATTTATTTATTCGACAGAGAGAGAGATCACAAGTAGGCAGAGAGAGAGAGGAGGAAGCAGGCTCCCCGCTGAGCAGAGAGCCCGATGTGGGACTCAATCCCAGGACCCTGAGATCATGACCCGAGCCAAAGGCAGCGGCTTAACCCACTGAGTCACCCAGGCGCCCCGAAAAACTTTTTCTTTAAAGATTTTATTTACTTTATATGACAGAGATCACAAGTAGGCAGAGAGGCAGGCAGAGAGAGAGGGAGGAGGAAGCAGGCTCCCTGCTGAGCAGAGAGCCCGATGCGGGGCTCGATCCCAGGAGCGTGAGATCATGACCCGAGCTGAAGACAGAGGCTTTAACCCACTGAGCCACCCAGGCGCCCCCAGAATTGACAAACTTTTAAGTAGACTAACCAAGAAACAAAAGGGGATGATTCAAAAAAAATTATAAATGACAGGAGAATTACAACTGATATCACAGAAATAAAAGTATTATAAGCGAATACTATGAATAATTATTCAAGTTGAATATTTGAAAGAAATGGATAAATTCTGAGAAGCATACAATGTACCAAGACTAAATGATGAAGAAATAGAACATCTGAACAAACAGGAAATCAGAATAATAATTAATAATTTTCCAACAAAGAAAAGCCCAGGATTCGATGTTTTGTATGTGACAACAAAAGCACAGGCCAAAAGGCAAAAATAAATAAGTGAGACTATATCAAAGTAAAGATTTCTTCAGCAAAGGCTGCAATCAAGAAAATGAAAAAGTAATCAAGGGAATGTGAAAATTATTTGCAGGCCACATATCTGATAAAGGATTAACAGGTAAAAGTTAAAAGTAGTTCATATAACCAATAGCAATAAAACCCCAAATAGTCCAATTCAAAAAAATAAATGAGCAAAGGACTTGTTTGGTTATTTATACAAATGACCAACAAGTATATGAAAAGGAGTTCATCATCATTAACATTCAAGGGAATGAAAATCAAAGCCACTATGAGGTATTACCCCATACCATCTAGTTTGGTTATTATCAAAAAATAACAAATAAAAATGTTGGAGAGGATGTGGGGTACTCTTTTTTGAGTACCCTTGTGCACTGTTGATGGGGATATAAATTGGCATAGCCATTATAGAAACTGTATGGTGGTTCCCTAAAAAATTAAAGATAGAACTACCCTATGCTCCAGGAATCTCACTTTTGGACACAGAACCTAAAGAAGTTGAAATCAGATCTTGAAGAGGTATCTGTGCTTCCATGCTCATTGCACCTTTATTTACAATATTTACAAGAGTCAAGATATGGGAACAATCTAAACGTCCTTTGACAGGTAAAAAGATAATGAAAATATGTAATATATAATATTATTTAGTTTTTTTAAAAAAGGAAATTATGTCAGTGGCAACAATATGGACGAACTTGGAGGACATTTCATGCATGCTAACAAAAATAAACGAGTCACAAAAAAGTAAATACTATATGATCTCACTTATATGTGGAAACTAAAAAAAGAAAAGTAAAAGTCACAATCAGAGAGTTGAATGATGGCTGCTAGGTGGGGGAAATGAGGAGATGTTGGTCAAAGAGTATAAACTATGTTCTCAGTAAATTCTGAGGAGCTAGCATACATCTTGGTGGCTATAGTTAGATACTGTAATATATACTTAAAACTTTCTAAGAGAGTAAACTTTAAGTGTTCCAACCACAAAAAAGTAACTGTTTAAGGTAATGGATGTGTTCATTAGGTTGTTTTACATTTCGCAATGTATAACAAAACATCATAATATGTACTCTAAAGTATATAATTTTTATTTGTCTATTATACCTCAATAGAGTTGGAAAAGCATTTCCTTTTATGTGCTTTTTAGAAGAAGTGGGTAAAAATAAAAATAACAGGTAGAAATTAAATAAATGAATGAAGATAAGCCAGGTAATAATTATAAGCAACAAAAACAACAATAATTTGGTTATAAAATGTACAAAAAATAAAAAGCAAAATTTAAAACAGATTTAATAAGCATAAATAAGATTAATTGATACAGCAAGCATGGAATATTATCAAATCAACATAAAATAATACAAATTATAAAAGAAATTGTTGTACCTATGGTTATAGAATCTTTGATAGATTAATATTTGAAAAATTAGGAAGGATATAGACATTTTTATTAGGAGTTTGCATAGAACAGTATTTGAATGTATACTATATTCATTTCAAATATCTGACAAACATATATGGAAGATTTCTTCTTCTACAAAAGATTCTATATGTGGTCATTTACAGAAGAAAAAATCATGTAAATTCTAAGAGTAAGTTATTAATTCATATGGGTAACTTCATTTCCAGGTGTGCAGCAATGGTGAATGTGTGGAACTTGAAAAGGTCTACAACTCAACCAATTGCTCTTCTCAATGTGACGAAAAAGCTGTAAGATTTGACTCCTTTTTAAATTAATGTCTTGACAGTTGTTTATTTACAGAGGACTTCATTGCTGGGCATGGTGTTTGTGTTTGTTTGTGTGTGTGTGTGTGCATGTGTGTGGTGATTTTTAAATCAAATATATTTTTGGAATCCATTTTTTCATGTATCTTCCATAAAATTGATCCAAAGACCCAAACCAGTATTACACATAGATATTGCCTATATTGTATATATATATTTTATCATTGGACTGGTAATCTAGAAATCCAGTAACTTATGTACCTATGAAGTTTAAACCTAATGTTTAAAGTTGGATTTACCATGTCACTTATAGTTAAATTATACCAATGTCAACACTAACCTAAAGCTTTTCACAAAACAACAAAAAATTATGTATATATGTACATTATATATACTTATATATATATTTAAAATATATAGACATATAATATACATATATATTATAGAGAAAGAGAGATTTGGAAAAGAATTTCTTTTTTCCTATCCTATATTTGGATATATATACACACACACACATAAATGTACATATAATTACATATAATATATATACATATAAAATATATATAAATATACATATATATTTTATGTATTTATATACATATCTCTCTCTTCTCAATTATATTTATATATATATATCCTCAATTAACACTGCCCAGTACTATGTGTAACTCTAGCAGGGCTGTTCCTTTAATAAGATTGAGGCCTTCTAGAAAGAGAAGTCAAACCGTCTTGTTTATCTGGTTTGGAATCATTTTCATGCCCAAAGGCCATCTTCAAAAGTGGTTACTTCTTGTAATTTTGTGTGCTTATTTTTTACCAAAGGTTGATTCTGATATGCAGTTTAGCTAATTAATCAGTAAAAGAATGAATGTATGTGTGAGTGCATCTGTGTGTGTGATATAAAACTAAGCAAAGTGAGATGCAATACACACACACATAATTTGATAAAATTATGACTGATTGCTCTTCCAGGTGGATAACCATGAACTTGAGTGCCAATGTGAGGAAGAACAGAAACATGTGGATTGGGGAAAAAACTTAAATATTACCTGTGAGCATCCTAGGATATAATACCTTGCATATATCAAAAGCTTAGACAGTAAGAAAGCTTTCCACGTTATTTTTGAAATCTAATATGTATATGTTGTATTTCTGTGTGGATTTGCATGGTATTTTAGTTATTTCACATATTTAAATGTCCAAATTTGAATTTACAACAATTACCTTTTAGAATTAATATATCTTCTTCTAGTTAAATTTGAAATAGATCTTCTAAGAGCCCATAACACAACAAGGCCTTTTCTATAGTCAGTTAATAATAACTGACAGTCATAACATTTCCTACTGATTGTGGTTTTAAACATAATGGACTCTTGGGTGACTGTCAATGGCTAGTACATATAAAAATTTCTGTAATGCCTTGGTCTTTTGCTTTACATTTTTTTTAAAAAATTGGAGTTGGGAGGAATTAAAGTCCTTAAGGAAGGGAGAAGCTGGATTATAACAGCTCAGTTAATATTCCACCGTCCTAAAGTTGATGTCCTGGCTAAAACTTGTTTTTTAATATTGCAGATATATCCATCTTGGTGGTTGTGCTTGTCCTGGTTATTATTGGTGTTGGGGTAGTTGTATTATTAATTCATCACCAAAAATGTATTAAGTTGAAGCGAATTCTGAGGTATGTATTTTCTATGTGTTGTAATGGGACCATTACTGGGAAGATATAAGCTTTGTCACCACAGATGATGAAACTCTAGGTGGGACAAAGTAAGAGTAACAGTAAATTGAAAAACTAACATTTTTATGTTCTCATCTCCAAATGCTTATCCTAATGGGTCCCAAACTTCACTGCACATTGGAATCAGGGAGATTTCTAAAAAGGATTCTAATTTTAGTTCCTACCTCAGATTTGTTCCAGAGTGTAAACTGAGTATCAATCTTTTAGAAATCTCCTAGATGATTAAATATTAGCCACAGACTTATCCTATCACTTATGTCAATATCCAATTTCCTTCTTGACAGCCCACTTAGAGATACATTGGGAGTGGAGAATGAAGGATACTTTGGTGATGAGCAGCAGACAAGAACTGAGCCAATTTTCCCTGATATTCATCCCCTTCATGTAAGCAAGTGTCATTTGCAATAGTTAACAAATTGACTTAAAAAGCAGTTGCATGTGTATTTGAAGTGGAACTAGCCCTAAGCTAAGTGAGAAGAAAACAACAGTTTAACATAATTCCACACCAATGGAGCCTTCAGTCTACATGTGGGGAAGGAAAGGATGACAGGACAGAAGCAAACCAAGACTCTATTTCAGAGCAGCATATATTAGTTCAACAAAATATTGATTTGTGCACTATTGGAAAAATTCACATACACAAATTTATTTTGGGACATAAAACAAGTCCACTTTTTTTTTTTTTAAGATTTTATTTATCTATTTGAGAGACAGCACCAGCAAGGAGAAGGGACAAAGGGAGAGGGAGAAGCAGACCCTCCACTGAGCAGGAAGCCAGATGCCAGGCTCAATTCCAGGACCCTGAGATTATGACCTGAGTTGAAAGCAGACCCTTAACCCTTAAATGACTGAGCCACCCAGGAACCTGGGGACATAAAACAAGTCTTAACAAATTTAAAAGAATTGAGGTCATACAAAATATGCTTTCAAAATAAAATTTTATTAAAAATCAGTAACAAAGGGGGGTGCCTGTGTGGCTCAGTGGGTTAAAGCCTCTGCCTTCAGCTCAGGTCAGAATCCCAGTGTCCTGGGATCGAGCCCCACATCGGGCTGTCTGCTCCGCAGAAAGCCTGCTTCCTCCTCTCTCTCTCTCTGCCTGCCTCTCTACCTACTTGTGATCTCTGTCTGTCAAATAAATAAATAAAAATCTTGAAAAAAAAAAATCAGTAACAAAGGGCGCCTGGGTGGCTCAGTGAGTTAAAGCCTCTGCCCTAGGCTCAGGTCATGATGCCAGGGTCCTGGGATAAAGCCCTGCATGAGGCTCTCTGCTCAGCGGGGAGCCTGCTTCCCTTCCTCTTTTTCTGCCTGCCTCTCTGACTACTGGTGATCTCTGTCAGATGAATAAATAAAATATTTTTTTAAAAAATCAGTAACAAATATATTGGGAAAATCCCCAATTGAAAATTAAAAACAAATTCTAAAAACACTTGGGTCAAATAAAAACCTTAAAAAGGAGAACAGAAAATACTTCAAAGGAAAAGGAAACAAAACCTACCAGAATTTGTGGGAAGTAGTGAAATCAGTAATTAAAGGAAAGTTTATAGCACTAAATGCTTATGTTAGAAAAGAAGTAAGGTATGAGAGCAATGATATCAGTTTTCATTTTAAGAAGCCAAAAAAGAAGGAAAAAGAAGAAGAATAGCAAAGCTCCATGCAAGTGGAGGACAGGGAAATAACAAGTACTGGGTACCAATGAAATTGAAAACAAAGCAAAACAATAAGCACATAAGAAAACAATAAAAGCAAAAGCTATTTTCTAGAAATTAATAGATCTTATAAACTTCCAGTCAGACTGAGCAGAAGAATGTAAGTGAGTCAGCATGACTATCAGGAATCATAAAGGTGAAATCTCAGGAGAGTATACCTTATTAAATTAACAATATTTTGCATATGGAGATTAATTTGGAAACCTCTTATTTTAATATATTATATTAAATAATTCTTATTTAATATATTTAATTGTAATTAAATAGTAAATTTTTTGAAAGTTGTTAATCACCAAAGCTTATTCACGAAAAGATAAACTGAATAGCTCTGTATATAACAGAGAAAAGTGACTTTGTAGTCAAAACCTTTCCACGAAAAAATGGTGAATTCTACCAAACATATAATGATGAAATAATATTAGTTCTATATAAACTTTTCCAAAAAATGGGGGAGAATGGACACTCCCAACTCCTTTTATAAGGATAGTATGTTTCTGTTAAAAAGGAAACAGGCATTACAACCTGGAAAAAGGCATTACAACAACAACAAAAATTATTTGTCAGTAATTCTAATAAATATAAATGCATAAATATTAAATTTTAGCCAACTGAATTTTATAATGCATAAGAAGAATAATGCTGTGACCAAATGAGGTTTATCCTAGGAATATAAGGCAAATTTAACATTAAAAAAATTAATCTAATCCACTGTATTATTTGACTGAAAGTAAAATCATATGATTACCACGATAAACGCAGGTAAAGTATTTGAAAAATATTCCTGATAAAACTTAGGAAAGTAGGAACATAAGGAAACTTTCTGAAGTTGATGGAAGTATCTACCAAAAAACCTACAGCTAATGTCGTATTTTTGGTTAAAAAACTGAATACCTTTCCTAAATATCAGGAACAAAGCAATGATGTCCACTGCCACCACTTCTACTTTTACTTGAAATTATAGCCATTACCATAAGGGTGAAAGAAAGAGAGAGAGAGAGAGAGAGAGAGAGAGAGAGAGAGAGGAAGGAAGGAAGAAGTAAACTGTTTTGATTTGCTGAAGACACAATCATTTATCGTTTACCTATAGTAAATAAAAGTGATTTAGTAAGGGGCCACCTGGGTGGCTCAGTGGGTTAAGCCTCTGCCTTCAACTCAGGTCCTGAGGCTCCCATACCCGGCTCTTTGCTCAGGGGGAGCCTACTTCTCTTTCTCTCTCTCTTTCCCTCTCTGCCTGCTTGTGATCTCTGTCAAATAAGTAAATAAAATCTTAAAAAAAAAAAAGTGATTTAGTTAAACTTTAGGATACAAATTCATATGCAAAAACTTACTGTGTTTCCATATACGAACAATGAACAATCCAAAAAACAAAATGAAGCCACAAAATAACATTTACAGCATCATCAAAAATATAAAATACTTAGGGATAAAGCTGAAAAATATGTACAAAATATGTAGGTAGAAATCTTTAAAACATTGATGAGAAAAATTTTAAAAGACCAAAATAAATTGAGGAAATACAGTGCTGTTGGGTCAGTTCTCTGTAAATGGATTTATAAATTCAAAACAATCTTAATCAAAGTATCAGCAGGAGTTTTTGTAAAACAAACAAATTTAAGAATATAAAAACAATAAATGAAAATTAATTATATTCCATAAACTAGTAACAAATAATGTAAAATAAAATAAAAAATAAGATTTGAGGGGCGCCTGGGTGGCTCAGTGGTTTAAACCTCTGCCTTCAGCTCAGGTCATGATTTCAGGGTCCTGGGATTGAGCCTGGCATCGGGCTCTCTGCTCTGCAGGGAGCCTGCTTCCCCTCTCTTTCTGCCTGCTTGTGATCGATGATCTCTCTCTCTCTCTCTGTCAAATAAATAAATAAAAATTTTTAAAATAAATAAATTAATTAAATAAAATTTGAAATAGCACCAAAAATGTGAAATATTTAAGAGTACTTCTGACAAAATATGAACCAGAAGTATATAAGGAAAATGGTAATATTCTGCTGAGAAAAACTTTAAAAGGCCTAAGCAAAAAGGGGTATAGAGAGTCACATGTTTATTACTATATTTATTGATTGCCAGTTGATTTGCCAAGTGATTTTTTACAGAGGTGCAAAGGTACTCCAGTGGAGAAAGCATAGTCTTTTCAGAGATGGTGATGGAACAACTGGATATGAATATGTACAAAGACTAACTGATCCATTCCTCAAATCAGTAACAAAATTAACTCCGACTGCAATACACATATATGTATTTTTTTCCTAGTAAAAAATTTAAATTTAAAAATGTACAAACTGTAGTGCTGAGAGGTAAATATTTGGGGAATAAAGGTACAATGACATGCAAGAGTGAGCTCATTATTTTAAGTCAGGAATGTGGCTAATTTGAGGGAAGGAGGTAGGTGGCAATAGTGATAGGAAATTTAAAATGGCAAAGGTTTATTTCTTAAACAAAGCAGTGATTTCAAGGATATTTACCTTAAATGGTTCATTAAGCCAGGAACACATTTTCTGTATGTATTTTATCTGTATTATATTTTCCTATGAAATGGTTAAAAATAGAGGACAACAATACCACTTACTAGAGGGGATATGAACAATGAAAACTCTCATACACAGTTAATAAGAATTAAACAGCACAACCTTGGGGGAAATTGGTACAAAGTATTAAAAATGATCATACATATACCCTATGACCCAGCAGCCCCTTGGGAAAACATTCACAATTGTGGTCCAATAGCATATTTTCAAAAAGTGAACACAATAAAAATGTCTAATCACAGTAAAAGGCATGAAAAAAATGCTATATACTCATACAATGGAACATTACAGAGAACGAGTAATAAATGAACTACTGATCTTTACCACATGAATAAATCTCACAAACACACTGTTCAGAAGATGTCAAGTCCAAATATTTATATTTATATCAAGTTGAAGAACTGTCAAAGCTAATCTATGGTATTAGAAGACAGGGTAGTGATTACCACAGGGAAGAGAGAATCTTCTGAGAAAGAGATAAAGTTTTATTTTTTGATTCTGGGCAACTTGAGCAACTTTCATTGCTCATTTGTGAAAATCCATCCTCTACACTTAGTACTTGTGCATTTCTTTGTGCATATTTTACAGGAAAGGAAAAAAGTTGGTTGAAATAACCGTTTTAGCAATATATGAAGATGTCAACAATCTTGCAGAAGTCCCTATAGTTAGTGGCTTGTTAACTGCCTTTAACAACAGCTATGATTTCTAGTGCATTCAGCTCATTGATAAAAACTGTGAGTGTCCAAATTAAGAAGCTACAAATTCATTCCCTTAAAAAAAAATAACTATTGAGGAAATCATTATTGATAAGACAATACTGATGAAATTACCCAATACGACTATCTTGAAGGAGGGACTATAAGTCTTGAATTCAGAGGTTAAGTATTAGCTGACCATTATTACATGAAAATGCCAATGAAAATATGATAATACTAGTATTTTAAATTAGGATTTGATGTTGTTGTTGTTAGTGGTGGTCTGGTTACACAGCTCCAAAGGTTTTGAATGCTTTGCCCCAACTCCACCTGTCCCATAAGCCCTGTGTTTCTTCATAATAATGCAGAACATGGTCCCACTCCACCCCTAGGAACACACAGATGAGAGTATACCAGAAATGCCTGTACTCAAGTATTTAAGGATGGTTAGTTAATCTTTCTCTGGTTGTGGGATGATTTATTATTTTTATTTGTTTATATTTTTTATTATGCCAGTGATGACACCAAGATGATAAAGCAAGTCTTAATTGTCCACTGGAATAGATGGAAAATATTGTGTGATAATTTTTTAAGCTTACACGTAGATTTCGTGATGCTGATATAGGTCTTGAATATGTGCCTTGAGGTTTAATTAAGAAACTATGTAAAGGTACTTATCACAGTGTTTTCTAAATATTTAGTGCTTAATGCATGTTAACGTGCTTCATGAATTAATATGAAAAAGAGTTGTGCTCCAGGAGAGGAGTCGGGGGGAAAAGTGCCCTGAGTCTGTGATCAATAATGAGTATTCACAGAAGTCAAGCAGAGATTCACATGGAGCTTGGGGCATATTTGTTTCCATTTCTAGATTGCAAGTTCCTTAAATGCTTTGGCATTTTAGTTAAATGAGGGAACACAGAAGAGGAGCTTACTAAATATATTTTGATATATGAATAAAGTAAATTCACTATTAATGGTATATGTGCCATAATATGTTTATAAACACAGATTGTATAGGAGAATTGTAGTGTCAAATCTCACATTTAGGCTTTTTGTATTATTTGTTAGAAAATTGTATAAATAACAGTGATTTAGCTGATGCTTATTTGATACATTAGTTACCTCTCAATAGCCAGTTTTCAGCAAAATTGTGCTTTAGGAAAGGTCTTTTGATGTCCTTTCCCTCTTACATTAATAATACTTAATTTTTTTTTTTTCTTCTGCCACCCAGTACTTCTCCTAGGCAGGTCCTATTTCCACCAGATCATGCTTTCTAGTTATATTAATGTCCACTGGAGGCTAACAGAAAATACTTTAGACAGGATAACCTCATCCAAGCATATCTGTATTACAACAGTAAGTTCTGGAGGTCCTCAAAGACCTTCCAGGTCCAAAATGGATGGAGCTTGTTATGGAAGTTCAGACATTCAGACAATTTGATTAAGATTTGGAGGCTGAAAGACTTGCCTTGTGCAATTTTCATCATAACTCATAAAGAAACTCACACTCTTCTCTAATATAAGTTTGTTTTATAAGTTCTTGGACTCCTTCCTTATAAGAGAATAACCTAGGGAAGAATATTGTTCCCATGTATTTTAGTATTTGTACATTTACTAGGTTGCATCCCAGAGATAGTTAGAAAATTTATATTGAGCACTTAGGAAATAGTCATACTTGCTTGAATACTAATTGCAAGTTAATAGTATCTCTTTTCACTAGCAAATAACTGCAGAGTCCTTGGAGCAGCTTCCAACCAGTTTTTCAAGTCCACACTACATCACACTGGTATGGTCCCTTATCTTCTTTCTGTTGCTTGTACTGATCTATGGCCATTTCAATAAAAATTTTGGTGTCCCTTAACCATTTGCTGGGTCCTTGAATAAGTCCAATAATATAATAATCACTGTCTGATTTGAGGAAGAAATAGAACAGGCCCCACTTATCAGGAGGACTGGAATTAGTTTGAGAAGCTCATGAGGAAATCATGCTTGGTCATGCATGGTCTTTTACGTAAAATATTGACATTGTGTTCATCATGAACCTTTGGGAATTAGTTTTGACATTTTTAAAATAATGCATTAACTCATTATTTATTACAATTACTGAGTTTTCTTTGGCCCCCAAATGGTGATTTTGGGATAACTGTCTCACAAACCCTACCCTATTCCCCGCCCAGGTTTTCAAGGGTCAAAACCAGTGATGGCTTCCAATGGGGCCATATCAGCCTGAGGGCTTTTCACTGACTGAAGTGTATTCCCTGATAAATATTAATAAAAGGGAAACACATGAGCCAAATTAGCATGCAGATGCCTGAGAAACTGAGTCAAAAAAGAGTTATTACAGGATCTCTAGGATCTCCTGAACTGCTAGAGTCTCTGTATCTTCGAGGTCCACAGTAGAACAATTATTCAGAGCTGGGCACTGAAATCAGCAAGATTTTTGACAATGTATTTCTTTTCAAATCAACATTTTTTATTATTCTTTCATTATTAATGGCTAAAAGAGTGTTATTAAGATAGTTTTCAGTCCGTGGTTCCACAGAATTTTCCCATAACTGCCCTACAGTTGGGGTGGCGCTTAATGAGCATTTCTCCCCAATCCCCACTTAAAACCAGTCCAATCCATTTTTATATATTGTTTTTACTGGAATTTCAACAGAAATGTTTTCTCAATGAAAGCCCTAGTTCTTGAAAAATGTTTGGAAATCTCTTACTAAATGCACTGTTGGAGAGACCCACCACAAAGTTCATAAAGAAAAATGGTTCCTGCTAAGACTTCACTGGCCAGAACCATCCTCCCTTCCTCTCCATAGCAATTTACAAACTTCCTTAGATTTTTCATCTATCAGGAAGAGATAGTCTGCATGTGTATGTGTTTGTGTGTATATGTCTATGCGTGAGATCTGACACAACAAATTTATTTATTACAGAAACCTGCAAATAAAGATCCAAGAGGAATTGCTGATCCAAATCAAAGTGCCAAAATGGTAGGCTCCTGTGACAGATGGTACCACACCCCCACACACATTTTTTAACTTGTCAAATTTAGCATTCTTTGTGTTCTTTGCCTACTCATTGAGTAGGAACACCTTTTGTCCTTACCAGAAGAATAAGATGGTTAGAAATGTTTTCTCTGATATGCTAAGATTTCTAACAGTGATTCCACCAAGCAGGTTTCAGTCCAAGAGCTTCTGACCGGACCACAGGAGCAAGCTAGAATTTGATATTGTCAGTCTTAACACACATTAAACGCAACAAAAACAATACTTCTTTCTCAAACTTTTCTTGCCCAGGATATGCGTACTGATGGGTTTTCATGAAGGATTCTAAAGGACATAGTAGCACTGGTAAAGAGAAGGTCCATTCTTCCTGAACAGCTATTTCATGATAGCTTCATCAGCATGTCACTTACCCAATCAATAACTGACTATATCTGAGGGATGATTTCACTTTTAAATTGCTATGGATATGTTAGAAAATTTATCCAAAAAATTGTGATTTTTGTAAAAGAGAGACAAAAATGAACATTGTTTAGCTACATTTCAGAATTCATTCATCCATTCATTGATTTCTGCTGGGTTCCTCCAATGTACTGGTTAATAGGAAGCTTTCCTCCACAAAATATTCTTACAAGGGATCTTGCCCAATACACTTTCTCTATTGAGATGGGGAAGGAAGGACATTTCTAATGGTACTTCCAACTCGTAAGGATAGACCTGTCTCATACTGAAGAGTGGAGAAAGATGCTCCTTAGTGCAAGGAAACGGTTTGAATTCGTGTAATGAAAAACAAAATGATTTTCTTAATAGGCTTGTTCATCTTATAATGACTGTTTAATTAGCCATGGCTAAAGATATATGGAAAATTACGAATAAATGTAGTACAACAGAATCCAGAAAAGTTACTATAATTGGCAGATAAAAATGAGTAACTGAAACATAACATGCTTATAGACTTCGGAGAAAATAACTTCTTTTTAACCATGTGTTTCCATTTAGAGCTTGAAATTGGATATCCAAAATGGCTGTGCAAGGCTAGGTTGAGAATTCTGGCTGAAAGATCTTCCCAACCTTCCCTAGGTATTTGCTACACAAACTTCCGGCAGTTTTTCAAAAGTTCTTATCAAGGAAGAAAATGTTAACAAGAAACAACTTCTTTCAGTGATATTTACCTATAGAATTTACAACCTGTAGTGTAGAATATGCTGCAAAAATAATTCTTTAAAGTTTTTCCAGTGCTTTTTAGTCTAATGTAAAAATAGTCTCCTTGATCTAATGTTTTCCTAAAAAATGTCAATCTAGTTACTTAAAAAAGACTCAAAACCTTGAGGATATGAAATTACACCCCTGAGTCTAAGAAGCAAAACACTGCTTATGAAAGGTTATTTCTTTGGGAACATAAAACTACTTACCTTAATTGGAATCTGACATGATTACCACTACTTTTGGTTTAAAAGAAATTCTCTCCTGCAGAAATGCCAAGAAATTTAGTGCAGAAGTCATCTGATTCCACTAAATATTTAAAAGGTAGATAGATGGCTGTCTAGCTTATGTTCTATCAGTGAAGGAGGTAGAATAATCATCATCCCAACTACAGAGTAGTTCTTAAAATTATGGGAGTAGCAAAGGAAGACATGAAGTGCTCCTGGTTAAATTCCTGGAACCTAATTCTAAACTCCCAAAGTTCTAGAATTCCTTATGAACCTGACAAAAGTCACAGTTATAAGAATTTCAGAAAATTAACTCTATCTGAGAAGAAATACTCACAGTTCCCGTGAAGTGTTTGTGAGATCTTTATAATACACAGATTCGAGGATTCACCATGTAATTTCTGAGCCTTCTCTACGCCTCCCCGATGATGGTATGTGGGGCAGTCCCAGGAATTATTTCAGCTGTTTCTTACACCAGTGTTTCCCAACATGTTCTCTTGTGTTCTTTATTTTCTTTTTGTTACCTGTTAAAGCTCTATGCAATTGTTTTTTCATTTACTAAAATGAAGTTTTCAAGTATGAAATGAGAATTTTCTAATTCAATAAATAAAGGCTGCAAATCAAGGAAGAAAGCTGATTGTTCTTGATGAAACTCTTCTTGCCATACTGACTACTGGATGGGAGGACAGCGTGAGATCAGCAAAGACAGCAGGGACTCAGTACGTTGTCCCTGACGAGCATTTATTTATTTATTTGAGAGAGAGATTGAGAGAGTGTGCATGAACAGAGAGAGGCAGAGGTAGAGGAAAAGAGAGAATCTCAAGCAGGCTCTATGCCCAACATGGAGCCCAACGTGGGGCTCAAGTCTCACAACCTTGAGATCATGACCTGAGCTGGAATCAAGAATTGAATGCTTAACGGACTGAGCCACCCAGGTGCCCCTAATAAGCATTCATAAACATTCCTTGTTCTAATTAAAAACACTCATTTAAGAAAGAATATTGGTGGGGCGCCTGGGTGGCGCAGTGGGTTAATGCCTCTGCCTTCAGCTCAGGTCATGATCTCAGGGTCCTGAGATCGAGCCCCACATCGGGCTCTCTGCTCAGCAGGGAGCCTGCTTCCCTCTCTCTCTCTCTCTGCCTGCCTCTCTGCTTCCTTGTGATTTGTCTGTCAAATAAATAAATAAATAAAATCTTTAAAGAAAGAATATTGGCGATTGTATATTACAAGTAAAAGAAGCTCATTTGTTTTATGCAAATTTGTGAAAAGAAGAAATTCTGTGTCACATATACTGGCTTCATTAAAGCAAACAATAGTCCTTTGATGTCCAAAACGAAGGGAAAATCATGTATTTGTATTTTGCTCAAGCAGGCGATATGTTGATGAACAATATGTATTTTGGTGATACATTATTGCCCCTATAAAAGAATCACCTTCATGATTCACTGTTTTTCTTATTGTCATATTTCTTCCAAAAAACTCACCATCCCCTTTGCCTTGGGTTCCACATTCAGCCAACTACTAATTTCTAGTGATTTTATTATTATTTTTTTTAATTTCTTCTCTCTCTCCTATTATGTCTGGTACCTCCTGAGTCCTCCTGCTTCGTTGCCTTCTGCCTAGATAATCACTCTGGATTTCTAATCTTCTCCCCTGTTCTTCAAATAAATCCAGAAGCTTTCTGACAGTTAAGCTCCTTTTTTATTTTAGGGAGTATTCTCCATGCTTGTCCCTTTTACTTATCCAAGCCCCTAGAGACTTGACCTACACTTCTTTCAGATGCCACTACTGTGTGTTCTATTTAGGGATCTTCTCCTTCCAGTACTGTCTGCAGATTAGGAAGCATCTTCATGGCTTCTCTCTACTAGTGGCTCCCTTATAGGTCCATTGCCATCTCTGTTATGGAGCCAATTATGATTTCATACCCTAATATTTCTGGCTCTTGTCACCTCTGAGAGTTTGAGTCTTTTCCCTTGAATAAACAGTTGCAGACAGAACTTCTGTTATGAATGCACAGACCTGCTGGACCTACAATCTGAGGACCTCTGTCTTCCTCCTCAGCTCCATGAACTTCTTGCTGTCCCACCCCACACATGGACAGAGAACCCTTTGTGATGCTGGAAATTGCGTCAATTAAGACTGAGCTTGTTACAGTTCCAGGATGCTATGATTGGGGCTAGTGGGTTACTCTCTGCAGCTGGGTCACTCTACTCTCTGCTGAGGACAGAAGTGGATTCATCTGGAAGCTTCAGAAGCTTGAGCTTAAGGGTCTATCTCATCTTACTGCCCCTTCTAAGACCTTTTATCTAATTTTGTATTAACGTTTTTTAATGATAGTGGGCTGGTTTGGGCTGAGAAATGAGATCTCAGATGATTTATCAGCAATAGTGATGATACCTAAAGGACAATTAGGACAAACATACCCCTGTATTGGGTTGAGATGGTGGTCTCAGCAAGGGCAAGGAAAGCACCAGCCAGAAATGCGATGGGGGGAGGGGCATCTTGGAATGAAAGCAGCATGGTAGGTGTGAGGAGCTCTCCACAAACCTTTGGCTGACTGGAGAAAGGCTGGCATGGGGTTGAGTCCCCAGAGAGCACCACTGAGAGGAAAATCCAAAATCCAAGAAACAAGTGAAAACGGACTGAACTTTTGACTACGTTCCCCAGCCCACCGACAGATCATGACTGAGGGCCCAAGCTTTACGGGTTCACAGAATCTGAGCAAAACCTCTTTCCAAAACACTGGCCACTAAGTGAAGTAGACCCAGCGTAACCCATAGAGAAACCGTGTAAAATGCAAAAATAAGAATTAAAACCTGAGCAGAGACAATAGTGGCTGTACATCACAGGGGACAGAGGGTGGACAATATTCTGCAGTTTAAGTTTGGACAAGTCCTTTTAAAAAACACTCAGAAAAATAAATCAGAATTCCTATTTGTTGCAGTGTATTACCTAAATACTACTGTGCGAAAGAATCTCAAGTATATGTTCACGTCAGTTCTGTCAGGAAGAGCAATGATGGCGATCCAAAACCAAACCAAACCTAACCAGCATTCCCCTATACAGCATCCATTATTCTAAATATCAACCAGCCCGCACAACCACACCGTTGCCTTTTACTTAAGGCATTTGTGCTGCCAAATGATAATAGAATTTAAAAATGCGCTTGGGATATGCTAAAATTGAGAAGTCACATTCTTAAAAAAAAAAAAAAAAAAAAAGCGGTGATCAGCGCAAATGCGCGGCGGGGCAGTCCGCGCCCCACAACCCATTGATGAAGTTCCTAGGGCGACCACTAGGTGGCCACAGAGCAAACTAAATGTTCTGTGAGCTGGAACCGGCTCAAAGATTTCACACTCTAGACCCTCAAAGTCCTGACTTGAAATAAATTTACCAAGGAGTTTGTTAAACTCTGTTCCTGGTTATTAAAGATGCAACTCTGGGAGAATTTTGCCAGATGCCATTTTTTTCTCGCCAGGGTTGTGGGTTGGGGTAGAAAACCAGAGACGGAGCCCCTGAACCAAAGGAAGCTGGGCGGAAAGCCTGCGTAGTTTGAATGGGGTTTTAAATTGGGAAGATAAATCCTATTTGCTCAGTTCTGAAGTCCAATCGTCTTGAAGTTAACATTCCAACAGCGCCTCAAAAACCCAATTTCCTGAAAACCACTGTCGGGGTCTACTTCTGCTTTTGTTTTTTAATTTCATATGTTCTGTTCATTTATTTATTTAGTTTTTTGAAGGCCAGCAAATTAGCCGCTGTGGCCATGGAATCGGACAGAGTTCCCCCTTTCCCCAGGGATACGTAATGGTAATGGATAGTAAATGTCGGGAAAAGCCGCAGCCCCTGAGTCACGTATGATTTTGTGGTGGGTCATTCATGACAATTGATGTCCCTCTCTACAAATCACCACCCAAGAGTGAGAAATATTGATTAGACTCCTGAGCTTATTGGAAGCTTCCTGATCACTTTCTAGCGGAAGCTCAGGCTTTTAGGAAACTCAAGAGCCATTATGTAGGGAAGTGGCTGTCTCCTGGTCTTGACAGAATCCATTAATATCTTTCTCCAGGAAAAGCTGTAATTGTGAGCTATACCTAATGGATATTGATTGCTAAGAAAAGAAGATACATATAATCTTAAACCTCAGGGGTCTCCAGGAACATAAGATATGGAAAAGGAGGCCTTTGTAGGATGATAGGAGTGCTAGGTGGAAACAAACAGTACCAGAGCTGTTTTGGAGCTTAGGTAAGTCCATTCAAAAGCCAGTGCTTTTTGCTCAAGTGTATCAGTAATTTGTTGCAAGGAGAGCAAACATAGCATTTACTGAGTACATATTATTTGTCAGGCATTATTCTAAGCACTTCATACATATTATGTTTTGGACTTAAAATAACTCCATGAGTTAATTATTAGTATCATCATTTTGTACTTTGAGAAAACCAAGGTCAAAAGTAAAATAATTTGCCAAAAGAGAGAGAGGGTAAGAAATAGCATACCCGGGGCATCTGGGTGGCTCAATGGGTTAAGCCTCTGCCTTCGGCTCAGGTCATGATCCCAGTGTCCTGGGATAGAGCCCTGCATCGGGCTCTCTGCTCAGTGGGGAGCCTGATTCCTCCTCTCTCTCTGCCTGCCTCTCTGCCTACTTGTGATCTGTCTGTCAAGTAAATAAATAAAATCTTTAAAAAAAAAAAAAGAAAAGAAAAGAAAAGAAATAGCATACCCAGGATATATCAGCCCAGGAATTCCATCTCCAGAGAACATGCTTTTAATCACTGGCATGTTGTTTGGTGTAAATATAATTTAGATCAGGAAAAAGCCAGGCCGGTCCAACACTCTCAGTGTGTAAGGGAAATTAATATATCTTGCTCCCATTCACATTTGCCATCTACAAACTTCCCAACCTTTGTAGCGACCCTAACAATGGTGCATGGATTTACACCGCAAGGGAAGCCAGGACACATACATCTCCTGATTCAGCAGACCCTGCCTGGTTGCAACGTTGTTGTGTGTGGTAGAACTGTATTTGGGGATGCACCCAAGACGTTAGCACCTTTTGTCATTCTCCTCGCCACTCCCAAGGGGGTGCTTGTGATAAGGAATGTTTTCTGTGTCTTACCACTTCTAGAAGGTTCTAGAAGACTTTTCTCAACCAGGGTTTTCAATTTAGCATGCCTGGGAAAGACATCTGTTGCTGCCTCCAGTGTCTGTACCCAGGGAAAGAAAACCCACAGAATTAATTGACTCTGGGCAGCAGCTGGTGGATCAGGGGATGGCAAGAGTCAATGAAGAGGCAGCACCACCCTCTGATGAAGCCTTCTTCCTTGTTTTAATAAACTGAAGAGCACACCTGATGAATGGCCACCATAGGGAAAGAGAGGTATTCATGCTACACCTCTCAGACTCCAGGCACCTGCTAGACCTTTACACATTTCTCATCAGATACCTGCTGCAAAGCTCTGTGTACTTTTTCACAGAAAAGCATTACTCTTTTTTTATTTATTTTACAGACAAGGAAACTAAAGATAAGAGGTGCTCAGACACACAGCTGTAAATGCTTAACCTGAAATCTGAATGTAAGCCTCAGACCAAAGCCACAGTCAGATCTCACTCCAGTTTCAAAACTGACCTCTCACACACCAGTGTGACAGGGACATGACGGGTGACCGTCAAATTAATGACCTAGGAGTTTATTCCTGGAAGAGTCACCTTTGATCTAGAAAAGGAAATGGCTGACAAAATGCAATGGGCAGGCCTATGTTTTTGTGATAAAAAGGAAGGTATTATTTTCATTTTCCTATAGTCTCTAGGTTTTCAAAATGATGATTACAGGAGGAAAAAGGTGTTCAAAGGTCTACTTTCATTCCAACAAAGAGGATTCGCTGGATAGAAAAATACAAAAACTTTGGGTAAATTTTCTGGCATTTAAAGTCATTCCCACCCCATATTTAAACTATTCCTTTCTTTCATATTATCAGCATCAGCCTCTGGATATGCAGGTTGAGGTTCATTACCCAGTGATGATGAAATTTAAAAACAAACAAACAAACCCAGAAAATTGAAGTTCTGGTTCAGGTCATGCCTCTTCAAGTCTACCAGGGAAAGTGGCCGAATATAAATTTGAGCTTAGAAATGTGTCTGATGCTCTCTCTGAAGGAGGACATAATTTAATATATCATTATCTACTGCAGTCTTTAGGCTGGTGGAGAAAAGGAAAAAATAATCTCCCAAATAGCTCATTGAGCAAATTTGATACCTCGATATTGAGGCACTGCCAACCAATTCAGAAGACAAAGAAATCAATCCATTCCATCTTGTTCATGCTGCCTGGTAGCTTAACAGGTTTCCATGCTGGAAATAGCACCAGCTGGACACTTTTCGACTCATTATGCCACCTTCAGAAATGCATAATCAGACACAAGCCCAATCTAGTGTCATACTACTTCCCGAGTTCACTCGCATTTTCTTTTTTTTTTTTTTCTTTTTTTCTTTTTTTTAGATTGCATTTATTTATTCGACAGAGAAGGACACACAGAGAGAGGGAACACAAGCAGAGGGAGTGGGAGAGGGAGAAGCAGCCTTCCTGCTGAGCAGGGAGCCTGATGTGGGGCTCGATGCCAGGGCCCTGGGATCATGAGTTGAGCTGAAGGCAGCTGCTTAATGACTGAGCCACCCAGGTACCCCTCACTTGCATTTTCAAGTGAGAGAATGCTCAGGAAGAGCTTTGGCTCATTTCCAGCCAAAGCTATAATGCTCTTCACTAGGACTCCTCCATGACTCTTCTAAAAGCAAACAAACAAAAACTAGAAACAGAGACCAATAGTCCTTGTAGATTTCAGAGGGGAAAAAATGGTATAAAATTAAAAAAAAAACATAACACATATGGATTGATACAGTTTAGCCTCTACTTGTTTAATTATTCATTTTCTCCATCCCTCAACATGTACTCACTGGCACATTTACTATATTTGAGCTACTGTTCTAGGCACAGGAAGGTATATGGTATAGAAAGCTCTGCCCTAAGAAGCCCAAGCCTCATGGAAAACACACAGGCTTCTGAATGGATGGTCCTAAAATAACATGACGAAGGCAGAGAGGAGGAAGGCAGAGGATGGGACCCACCGGGGAAAGGAAGAGGAGGTGTATATTATTTGGTAGAATGGAGACTCCTTCAGAAAGGCAAATGTTTATCAAGAACTTAACAAATGTACAGGTTGCCAAGAAGAGAATTAGGATTTCAGGGAGAATCAGCCAGTCCAAGCAGACCAGCAAGTGCAAGCACCACATCGTAGTGAGTGGTGAGAATTATAAGGTCTACAGCAATGCATGAGATGAGGACAAGATGAAGGTAGGCTGTGTGGGATCTACTGTGCCGTGTTTATCTTAAAGGTAGTGGGAATTACTTAAGGGATTTAAATGAGTGACATGACCAAACTTGTATTTGAAGGGGAAA
Source organism: Mustela nigripes (assembly GCF_022355385.1). Lineage (NCBI taxonomy): Eukaryota > Metazoa > Chordata > Mammalia > Carnivora > Mustelidae > Mustela > Mustela nigripes. Next base: position 109,983,663 of record NC_081557.1, read on the forward strand.
AAGACGGTCATAATTATGAAAGTTGGATTAAAGAGAAACTAGTGGACTGACCCAGATTAGAAGACACCAAACTTCATTGAGACCAGGAATGGTAGAAACAAAGAGCAGAGGCTGGCTTCCCATAGTTTCTTTCTTACTAAGTGAGGGACCAGAGTTGAGGTAGATGGGAAAGCTGATATTGGCCAGTAGGTTTCTGTTTCATGTAGATGAAGCTCCATCAGTTCTTTCATCCAGAAAGAATGTTAAGGAGAACCAGGTGGCCCTGGGGGTGTTAATGAGTTAAGTTTGAGACATTGTAACTGACTCTTATGTAAATATAGTGAAGTAATATGATAATAAGAGCAAACTGGGAAAAATTACTCATTTAAGTTTTCCTTTAAAAAAAATGATTAGGGGACACCTGTGTGGCTTAGTCAGTTGAATGTCTGACTCTAGATTTCATCTCAGGTCATGCATGATCTCAGAGTCCTGGGGATGGAGCCCTGCATTGGGCTCCATGATCGAAAGAGTGTCCGCTCAAGGATTTCTCCGCCTCTGCCCCTCCCCCACTTGCATGCACACATGCACACACACGCAATCTTTTTTAAAAAGCGATTTAAAACTACCTATTCAAATTACTCAACTGCTATGCTAGAAGCTGATTGTCTATAGAAGAATCCTGTATCATCAGTAGCACAGTGTAGAATATAAAATAAGTTCATCGAATAGTGGTTTATTTTAAAAGAAATGTTACATTTTCTTAAGTAATGTAAAGAAAGCACAATGAGTTTGGGTAACTAGTGGAAAACAGTGAAAATGTCAGTAATTCTGGGAGTAGGACACCGGATTCCCCTAGCTGCTCGCTCCTGTCCATCCTCAGACACACTCCTGCATCAGAGCTCTCCCGCAAACTCCACAAATTCTGTGACTCTCCCTGTTGAGCACAGGACACAACTCACTCTGAGCCCCAGTAAAAGCTCTTCAAGGGAAAAAAGGCAAGGGAGAAGAGGCATTCTCCTTGAAAGTTTCTTTAAACCATTTCTATTCAACAAAATCATCCCTGTCTCTGTCTTAAACCAATGCAAACATTTAATACCTTTTGTATATTTTATGTTTCCCCTGAAATCTTTAGATATATGAGGTATGGTAACTATTGCAATGACCTTGTCTGGTCCTTCAGAATCTGTGTCAGTTCTGGTTTGGTTTTGATTATGTTTCCTACTCATAAGGGTCCTATGCTCCTGCCTCTTTAATGTTAGTTACATGCCACCCACAGTGAAGGCCACCTTTATTAGTTCTGGATTTTTTTTTTTTTTTTTGTATTCCTATACATATTCTTGAACTTTGTTCTGAAAAGCTGTTAACTATTTGGAGACAATTTTCAGGTCTTGATTTTAAGATTGTTATGCAGGCCCAGAGCAGTGTTTAGTCTAGGACTTCTGATTCCTCCCTTCTGAGAAATACCGAGTACTATACCAGATGCCCTCTGAATTATGAGGCAGCTGATGGAGCTAGTGGGAGCAGGCATATTCCCAGCCTCAGAAGTGTACCATGTAATTTTCCCTTTGATTTGCGTTGTGGGCCAAATCGTGTCCCCATAAAGATCTTGTACCCCAAGCCTCCAAAATTGCAAAGAAATAAATTTCTGTTGTTTAAACAATAACCATGGTGTTATTGTGGTTCAAGGAAAGTAATATAGATTTTGATTCAAGGAATTGGGGCACTGCTGTAACAAAAACCTAAAATGTGTAAGAAGCTTTGGAAATAGACAATGAGGAGAGGTTGGAAGCCTTAAGATGCATATTAGAAGCAGCACAGATTGCCTTTGAGAGACTATTGGCAGAAATATGACAGGTAAAGATATTCTGGTGAAGACCAAGAAAGAAGAGGAGAGCTGTGAAGAAAGTTTCTATTAGGGACACAGATCTCATTAGTAACAGGATGTTGTTAGAAGTATGAATGTAAAAGGTGCTTCTGGTGAGGTCTCAGAGGGAAATGACAAATTTGCGATTGGAAACTAGATGAAAGGCGATTGTTGTTATACAGTTGTAGTACTTGGCTGAACTGTGTCATAGTACTTTATGGAAGGTAGAATTTGCAAGCAATGAATTTGGTTATTTGGTTACACAAAATGTTGAAGGAGGCACCTGATTTCTCATTGCTGCTTATAGTAAAATGCAAGAAGAGAGAAAAATTGAAGAAGAAATTGTTAAGCATAAGGGAACCAGAACTTGAAGATTTGGAAAATTCTAAGCCCATCCATATTGCAATACTAAGAAAGAATATTCCAGAGAGAACACTAAGAACATGACTACACAATAACTTGCTAAAAGATTACCAAAGCGTGACTTATGGATTCAACCAGCCATCTCAGCAGAAGCCAGGAATAGCCATAGGTTCTACCTTCAGAAACACCGAAAGGGACAAAGATGGGATGAAAGGAAGGCAGGCCATTGGACTTCTGAGATTCTATAGGACGGACCAGTAGAGCTATCCTGGATGCAACATGTTATAGAAAAGGGAAGAATAAAGGTATCTAAATTGGCAATGAAGAAGTCAAACTCTCTCTTTGCAGATGACATGATTCTTTATATGGAAAACCCAAAAGACTCCACCCCCAAACTACTAGAACTCATATAGCAATTCAGCAACGTGGCGGGATACAAAGTCAATGTACAGAAATCAGTGGCTTTCTTATATACTAACAATGAAAATACAGAAAGGGAAATTAGAGAATCGATTCCATTTACTAAGAACCATAAGATACCTGGGAATAAACCTAACCAAAGAGGTAAAGGATCTGTACTTGAGGAACTACAGAACACTCATGAAAGAAATTGAAGAAGACACAAAAAGATGGAAGACCATTCCATGCTCTTGGATTGGAAGAATAAACATTGTTAAAATGTCTATACTGCCTAAAGCAATCTATACTTTTAATGCCATTCTGATCAAAATTCCACTGGTATTCATCAAAGACCTGGAGCAAATAATCCAAAAATTTGTATGGAATCAGAAG
>NC_081557.1:109986760-110055526 GCF_022355385.1 Mustela nigripes
GAAAATGAAGACACAAAAAGATGGAAGACCATTCCATGCTCTTGGATTGGAAGAATAAACATTGTTAAAATGTCTATACTGCCTAAAGCAATCTATACTTTTAATGCCATTCTGATCAAAATTCCACTGGTATTCATCAAAGACCTGGAGCAAATAATCCAAAAATTTGTATGGAATCAGAAGAGACCCCGAATTGCTAAGGAAATGTTGAAAAACAAAAATAAAACTGGGGGCATCACGTTACCTGATTTCAAGCTTTATTACAAAGCTGTGATCACCAAGACAGCATGGTACTGGCATAAAAACAGACACATAGACCAGTGGAACAGAGTAGAGAGCCCAGATATGGACCCTCAACTCTATAGGCAAATAATCTTCGACAAAATGGGAAAAAATATACAGTGGAAAAAGGACAGTCTCTTCAATAAATGGTGCTGGGAAAACTGGACAGCTATATGCGGAAGAATAAAACTCGACCATTCTCTTACACCATACACAAAGATAAACTCAAAATGGATAAAAGACCTCAACGAGAGACAGGAATCCATCAGAATCCTAGAGGAGAACATAGGCAGTAATCTCTTCGATATCAGCCACAGCAACTTTCAAGATATGTCTCCAAAGGCAAAAGAAACAAAAGCCAAAATAAACTTTTGGGACTTCATCAAAATCAAAAGCTTCTGCACAGCAAAGGAAACAGTCAAAAAAACAAAGGGGCAACCCACGGAATGGGAGAAGATATTTGCAAATGACAGTACAGACAAAAGGCTGATATCCAGGATCTATAATGAACTCTTCAAACTCAACACATACAAAACAGACAATCATATCAAAACATGGGCAGAAGATATGAACAGACACTTCTCCAGTGAAGACATACAAATGGCTATCAGACACATGAAAAAATGTTCATCATCACCAGCCCTCAGGGACATTCAAATTAAAACCACATTGAGATATCACCTTACATCAGTTAGAATGGCCAAAATTAACAAGACAGGAAACAACTTGTGTTGGAGCAGTGTTTAGTCTAGGACTGTGTTGGAGGGGATGTGGAGAAAGGGGAACCCTCTTACACTGTTGGTGGGAATGCAAGTTGGTGCAGCCTCTTTGGAGAACAGTGCGGAGATTCCTCAAGAAATTAAAAATAGAACTTCCCTATGACCCTGCCATTGCACTACTGGGTATTTACCCCAAAGATACAGATGTCATGAAAAGAAGGGCCCTCTGTACCCCAATGTTTATAGCAGCAATGGTCATGGTTGCCAAACTGTGGAAAGAACCAAGATGCCCAAATTGTGGAAAGAACCAAGGACGAATGGATAAGGAAGATATGGTCCATATACACTATGGAGTATTATGCCTCCATCAGAAAGGATGAATACCCAACTTTTGTAGCAACATGGACGGGACTGGAAGAGATTATGCTGAGTGAAATAAGTCAAGCAGAGAGAGTCAATTATCATATGGCTTCACTTATTTGTGGAGCATAACAAATAGCATGGAGGACATGGGGAGTTAGAGAGGAGAAGGGAGTTGGGGGAAATTGGAAGCATGAGAGTCTATGGACTCTAAAAAACAATCTGAGGGGTTTGAAGTGGCCAGGGGGGTGGAAGGTTGGGGTACCAGGTGGTGGGTATTATAGAGGGCACAGATTGCATGGAGCACTGGGTGTGGTGAAAAAATAATGAATACTGTTATGCTGAAAATAAATAAAAAATAAATTAAAAAAAAAAAAAACAAAAAACAAAAAAAAACAAAAAGAAAAGGGAAGAATAATCCTGAAGGTGGTTAAGAAGTTGGCAGGGATAGTCATCTCATCTAGGACCAAAAGGCCAAGTCCTGAGAGGTCAGTGTCACTGTCCACAGTCAAAGGAATGGGGCCACAACACTTGGGTAGGTGGTTCTACAAGGCAGAGCTACTAACCAGTTGGACAAAGAGGATGGGATATGGAACCAAAAGGATTTTTTCTGAACCTTAAAATCTTATGGAATTTTCTCTGCTATGTTTCAGACTTGCTTGGAATCCATCATCCTTTTTGTTTTTCTAATTTCTCCCTTTTAGAGTTGGGATGTCTATCTTATACTTGTCCCACCATTGTATTTGGGAAGCAGCTAACTTTCTGGTTGCACAAATTCACAGCTGGAGAGGAATTTTGTCTCAGGATGAATCATACCTTTAGTTTCACCCATAGCAGATTTAGATGATATTTAGATGAAATTTTGAATATAGAGTATATGTGGGAATGAGTTAAGACATTTGGGACTGTTGGGATGGAGTGGATGTATTCTGTATGAAAGAAGAACATGAATTTGGGGGTGGGGGTGGGGCAGAGAATGCAGGGTTATAGGCTGAATCTCCCAAAAATTCACATATTGAAGCCTTAATCTATAGTGCCACAGAATTCAATTGGATTTAGAGATAAGCCTTCTAAAGTAGCAGTTAAGTGAAAATGAAGTCATTAAGGTGGGTTCTAATCCAACGTAACAGGAAAATAGGAGATGAGAGCACAGATAGGCACAGAGGGAAGACCATGAGGAGAGATCAGGAGAAGACAAGAGAAGGAAGGAGGCCTCAGAGGAAACGAACCCTGATGACACCTTAATCTTGTACCTCCAGCCTCCAGACCTGTGAGAAAATAAATTTCTGTTTTTCAAGCCACTCAGGTTGTGGTATTGGGACAGCAGCCCAGCAAGCTAATATAACCTTAGGTAGTATCCTGTCATATATGTGCTGCCCAGTGCCCTGCTAGACACTCTAGGGAAACTTTTTATCTGCAGAGTTCCATTTCTGTGCAGCCCTCTCCCCTTTGGTACCATCTCCTATGCAAGAGCCCTACCACCACTCCATCTCCCCAGCCTGCCAACCTCCCACCACCCACCCCTTTATTTTTTAAAGATTTTATTTATTTATTTGAGAGAGAGAAAGAGCAAATACCAGAGAGGGGAGAGACAGAGAAAGAAGCAGACACCCCACTGAGCAAGGACCCCCCACCCTGAATCAGGACTTGATTCCAGGACCCTGGGATCATGACCTGAGCTGAAGAAACACTGTTAACAACTGAGCCACCCAGGGTCCCCTGGGCTCCCCTTTCTTTTCGGTGCAGCCTAGAAACTGTGAGTGAGCCTGTTTTGTTTCAAGTTTCTCAACCATACTTCATTGTTTGCCATCTTGTGTCTTAAAAACTGTTGTTTCATAAATTTTAAGCTTTATGTTTTAGTGGATGTTACAGGTGGGAGGGTGAATCTGGCCAGTTTGCCCCCAGTTAATCCTTGGTTCGATATAAGAGAAGAATGAAGTAGAATTAGAACTGCAACTTCTCTTTCTGGCAATGTGGTGAACTAGGAAACTAAAGAAATGTACCTGGAGCAGAATATCAAAAAAATTTCAGAAAACTTTATATTTTTTTCCTAATTCATTGTTGCATTGATAAGAAATCAAAGGAGGGGTGCCTGGGTGGCTCAGTGGGTTAAGCCTTTGTCTTCAGTTCAGGTCATGATCTTAGGGTTCTGGGATCAAGCTCTGCATCAAGCTTTCTGCTCAACAGGGAACCCGCTTCCCCACCAACCCTGTTCCCTGCCTGCCTCTCTGCCTACTTGTGATCTCTGTCTGTCAAATAAATAAATAAAAGCTTAAAAAAAAAAAAAAAAAGAAAGAAAGAAAGAATGCAAAGGAAATTTTGAGTCCAGGAACAATGAGCAATGTGAATTCAGAGATGTAAGCTAGATAAAAGCCACTTTAATGACAAGCTCAATTTTTATCTCACAGTCAGGGTCCAATGAATAGGATGTGACATTTTAGAAAATTACAAAAAAGAGTTGGGATTAGGGCATCAGAAGCAAGAGTCAGTAGAAAAAAAACAGCAGATTAAAATATCTAAATATAATTTATGTTAGAATTATCTGATTCAAAATATAAAATAAGCACATGTATTTGAAGAGTTAAAGACCAGAAAACAAGAAACAAAATAAGAAATAAGAAACAAAAGTAACCCGTAGATTTAAATATATACACAAGATAATTAAAATTAAATATTCATTGGTTGTGCTCAGCAGCATATTGGATATAGCCAAAAAATAAGTGAACTTTATGATAGTTCTAAAGAAATTTTCCAGAATACAGCATAATGAGATAGGATTGGAGGAAAAAAGAAAAGAATGGTGTGAAGACATAGGATGAAGTGAAAAGATTTAACCTCTACCTAGCATAGTCCCAAAGTAGAAAATTGAGAAAACAGAGGGACCATTACTCATAAAATTATGGCTAAATATTTTCCAGTAGGAGAAGAAAGAAGGAGATGGGAAGGGAAAGTATTTTCCAGTAGGAGAAGAAAGAAGAAGGGGGTGGGAATCAAAACTAGAATGTGTGACTGCCCAGATGTGAAGTACCCATCCTAGAAGTTAGAGTGAAATTTCAAATCATCAAGTGTAAAGGGGAGAATGCAAAACCTCCAGAGGGAAAATACAGGCTATCAAGAAAGATGGAAGAATCAAGGAGGCATTATAATTCTCAGTGCAGTGTAGGAGGTTAGGAGAAAAAGATGATCAAGATCTTCACACGTTGAGGGAAAAAGTTTTTCAAACCTAGGAATCTAAACTCAGCCAAACTTAACAATCAAGATGAACATAGAATAGACATTTTCACCATGTAAGTTATCCAAATTTTCCCTGTCGTTCACTTACAGGAAGGTGGCAGAGAATGTGCTTCAAAATTTTAGAGAGTGAAGGAATAAAGGGGACAAAGATTTGGTAAACAAAGGAGTCAACATAATGGAAAAGCAAAGAGAGTTTCCCAGACATAGGTGAAGGGGAGTCAGCTGTGCTAGTGAGCCCCCAGGGAGCAGTTCTCAGATCACAAGACCACAGACAGCTCCAAAAGCGCTGTCTCCAAGAGGAAATCAACAAAAGAGGACCTGCTTGAGAACAAGGTGTCTTTATCATTCTGAAACGTGTTTCTGATTCTTCTGGAGTAGTGGTTCTCAAAGAGGGTGATTTTTTCCCCCCTTAGGAAATTTTGACAATGTCTGGAGACATTTTTGGTTGTTGCAATGAGATGGGGGTACTGTTAGTATCAAGTAGGATGAGGCCAGCAACATGGTTGAACTACTTACAAAGCACAGGGCAACCTCCTGCCCTTTGTCATCCCATCAAAGGCCAAATCTAAGACCAAACTTTCAATAGTTCCAACGTCAAAAAACCCTGTCCTGGAAAGTTTAAGACAAAAATTTTAAAGGAGGCTATTTTAATTCTCCATGCTGGAGAAAAAAGGACAAGGAAAAAAAAATGTAATCATATATACTATGCTGGTCAAATATGAACAATATTTAAAACAATTGTGCTATAACTATTTTGGCCAGATTAGGAAACAGAAGTGGTGAGAGAAATCAGGTAAAAGAGAGATGAATCTCTCTTAGTTGGAAGGCAGCAGATAGTTCCTGAAATCAACATACGTATAAACAGAAGTATAAGTAACCTATTTAGAAACATGTAGGTAGCTGAGAGTAGAAATAACCTATAGAATTGAATGTTCAGTATGTAGCAAATGGAAACCAAGAATGGGAAAGAATGGGACAGAGGCTCTTATCTTTCACTATAAATCTTTAAATATTATTTGATATCTGAAACCATGTTTTTTTTAAATTTTTTTTATAAACATATAATAGATTTTTATCCCCAGAGGTACATCTGTGAATCACCACGTTTACATACTTCACAGCACTCACCAAAGCACATACCCTCCCCAATGTCCATAACCCAACCCCCCTTCTCCCAACCCCCCTCCCCCGAGCAACCCTCAGTTTGTTTTGTGAGATGAAGAGCCACTTGGTGCTGGGTGGACTAGGGTGGGTTTGGGAAGTGAGAATATATTTGATAGAAAGCACAGAAAATATTTTAAATCACCTTGGTTCTCAAGGAACTTATACCAGCTTGAGAATTGAAATTAATACATAAAGAAAAAAATCCCATGTTAAGGGGCAAGCACTAACTTTAAATAGATCAGGAACACCGAGTGAACTAACCCATTTGTGAGGATATAGGGGTTTGAACCTGAATGACCTTGAGAAAGACTGTCTTTCAGGCTCTAAACATTAATCATTATGGGGGCGTCTCAGTGGGCTCAGTCAGTTGAGCATCTGGCTCTTGATTTCAGCTCAGGTCGTGATCTCTGGGCTCCTTGCTCAGCGGGGGTCTGCTTGAGATTCTCTCCCTCTTCCACTGTCCCTCTCCCCCACCCCCACTCTAAAATAAATAAATGAATCTTTGAAAAGAAACACATTAATTACTTTTTAAAGATTTTATTTATTTATTTGACAGAGAGAGGTCATAAGTAGGCAGAGAGGCAAGCAGAGAGAGCGGGGAAAGCAGGACCCCTACAGACAGCCTGATACGGGGCTTGATCCCAGGACCCTGAGATCATGACCTGAGCCCAAGGCAGAAGTTTAACGCACTGAACCACCGAGGTGCCCTGAAACATATTCATTTTTATGAGGAACAGGAAATAAAGGAAACAAGGTGACTATTAAATTTCTCTTTGTTACTCTGCATAATTTACTAGTTAAAAACCGATGGAGATTATTTTTTATAATGTAAAAAGAAATAATGTACGTTTTTAGATAGAAAAAGCACGATGCCTGTTTTGCCTCTTCCATTAGCACAGCAAATGGCAGTCTGAGTTCTAGAACAGTCAGAACCAGAACAAATTATCTTCTCCTACAACAAAGGCATCATATCCTCATTCTCTGCTAGGACAGAAGGTAGGTTAGGACATTTTCAGCCCCACTGTCCACCTGTCTCCTAAGCAGACAGCGACTGAGTTCTGCCCTGACTGTTACTGGAGGAGATGCCCTTAGGATGAAGATACTTGGTCACTGTTTACCTAACGGTGGCTTCTGTAATGAACAGCATGAGAGGAGCATCTTCATTAAAAAAACAGACAAAATCCTTGGTAGGATACTAAGTAGACTAAATAGGGAGGTTTTTACATCCAGCTGATGTAAAATGTTTGGCCTATCTTGTTTTCTCAGTTTTTCATTATTTGATTTTAAATGAGAATAGCCAGTTTCCCTGCTATATCAATGAACTACATAGCAACAGTCATTTGTAGAACACAGTTGACCTAATTTATTCATACAACAAAGTATTAACTCTAGCTTTGGATGATATTTCTCTTGAATTAATTTTCCATAGACAGGACCAAAATCATTCTCACTAAGTCCCGTCCATGATCTAACATCCTTTGTTCTTGTCAGCCACAGTGTATGCCAGGTATAGAAAATGCAATAGCTTTTCTTCCCCTGTTAAGTGCATGAACACTTGGGAATGGAGATACGTAAAAAGCAGCTTATAGCAACTCATTTACAGATACTCATCTGCATCTTTAATGTGTCATTTACTAGAAAGTTTTTGTGGTTAAAATAACCAGAACCAGCCAGTTGCTTTAATCTATCATCTATCTATCTATCTATCTATCTATCTATCATCTATCTATCTATCTATCTCATCAGCTGATTTTATTAAATTCTCATTTTTAAAGGATGTTAAATCATTAGCAAATTTATAGTTGGGATCCGCTCTGTGCCCAGCCCTTAAAGATAGTATTAAATATATACGATAAATGTGGGAAAAAGATAGTTCTTACTCTCCTATTTAGATTGTGAAAACACCTACTAATAAATAATACAGAACTGTATGTCATTCAAACCTGGGTGATAGGGCACAGACTAGAAAGTATTATGGAACCCAAATATCCCAAGTCTCTCCATACTGTGACTCCAATTAGAGGTGTACCTGAGTACGGACTCTGCAGAAATGCCACCTGATTGGACTTCTAGGGCCAATATGCCAAGTGGTACATTCTTGGGCATGAGTGGACCTCTCCATGCTCCCCTTAAGCTGCCCTTGAAGACATTATCCTCACCTCAAAATGTCCTCCAGTTCCTTCTGCGAGGTCCCACAGGGGTTTTTCACATGAGGTCAACAAGCCACAGGCTTCAACCACACGCATCTGCCTGCTCCAGTGCAGGCTTGCTCGTATCTGCTGTCTCGATCCTGTTACCTGCACTGTCCACACCTCTTTTCTAGGTCATTTGAAGCTTCCAGCAATCAGGGTGCTTGCACTGTGTGCTCTCCATGTGCCCCTCTGACTTGCTTTCTACCTCTGCCTTCCTTTTGGGTTTTTCCGATCAGAGACAGCAGGCAGGAATTTAGGGAGAACGACGAGCAGCAATCCTTATATTCCCCAATCCTTCTACTTTGGCTGGTGGGGTGGAAGTTGCTGTTTTCCTCTACCAAAGTGTAGCCCTCTCCTACAGAAGTCCCTCCCTGTCCCCCCACCCCCATGCCCCTTCAGACTAAGGGTGGTAAGGCTATACCTGCTCTGATAGTCTTGGGATGCTTCACCATCCTTTTTTGAGCCTCTGGAAACCCTAACCACACCTTTTTAAAGAACAGCAATGTTTCTTCCTGTTACTCCTTTCATTAGCACCTGCCAGTTACCCCACATACAGCTTCTGTGATCTGCCCAGACCCTGACGGCTACCTTGTTACAATTCTGCTTAGTTTCATGCAGAAGTAGAAAGAATATTCATCGTCCCTGCCCTCTTTATCCCAGTGCAATTACATGGGCCCTAAAGCAGATCAGCTTATAGCCAGTTACATCAAACTGTTATGCCACATCTCATGAAACTGAGTTCCCCACAGTCTTAGAAAACAAGCAGGAAAAGAAAGAAAGAAGAAGAAAAGGAAGGAAGGAAGGAACAGCATTCCCTCTATCTTTCTCACTAGGCCCTACTCCTATTCATAACAACCCTTCTAGGCATAAAATATAGACACAAAGACACATGGCTAGACCTGGAATAAGGGAATGCTTGGCTTAGAGGGCACTACTTTATCCAAACAGAACATTCTCAGAACCAATCATAAAAATGCATGTGTTTGCAGGAGGTTGGAGAGTGTGGAGGTAGGGCAAGGAACTCAGAATTGCAAGGTTTGGACTGATCAGAAAAGTTTTTAATGAACAAGGTGAGAACCAATTTTAACTTGAGAGAAGAAAAAAATAGGGATACTTTAAGGAGCTTAGAGTACACTGCAGAGAAAGGTGACATTTACATAAGACTAACAAGGTAGAATAGTAATAGACTGTGGGCATCTTGTGCTGGGGAGCAAGGCAAGATGGGGTTGAATGAGAGGAGGAAGCTACTCGACAGAAGAACTAAGAAGAAAGTTGTAAATTCGATGTAGCCAGCAATAGGAAATTATTGAGGTTATAAGCTATACCATGGGAGAAATTCTGATTTAGCAATTTCAACGGATTTAACTAGATTTTGGAGCTGTGGTGGTGCTAACCACAGAATGACCATAGTGGACCTCCAGGAAGATGTGGAAACCAGTAGAAGCCAAGCTAATTTTTCCAGTAGGGCTCATGAAGAAATACTGAAATCTTTAGTTAAGGGATCTTATAGAGAGTTATGATGTTTTTCTAAATTTTTGTTCAGCAGAGGAGAGATGACAGATAAATAGGCCTTTAACACAATTCTGCACTTGGAAACTGCAAAGCTGTCAAAGCGTCCAGAAACTCATGCAGAAGCAGTTGCTACACAAGAAAATTCCTTTTAATTTCCATTTCTTAAAAAATGAGTCCATAATACTTCTTCAGGCCCATGCTACATCTGTTAGGACACATTGCTGGATTTGCAGTCTAGAAGAGCCGCTAATGTAGAGAAGGGCAAAGAGATGGAAGTGAACAGAATTGGCTGCAAACAAAATCCATTTGGCACGGACTCCAATAAGATCACAGGTCATAACGTGGTCCAAGCTTTCTGGTCATCTAAATGGTCTGAATATGACTTTTTTCTTTTTATCTCATAGAAATACAAAATTAGTGGAGGGGGAATTAATATACGTTTGAACATTTAAGAGTGGTCAAACTCTGTGCTGTATGCTTTGCATTTCCTCATTTAATAACAGTTTTATTAACCCCAGAGGTGTTGGGTGGTTTGTTCAGGAACATACAGCAAAAGCTTTTAAAGTGGGATGTTCCATCTTCAACAATTAATGCCTTTCATATGCTACTCACCTAGCATAAGTGTGCAGAAATAGTCTGTGTGAATGTGTATATGCTCAAACCAATAGATCTGAGCTTTCTTTCAAGAATTTCAACCGATGTGCTGCAGAGCTAAGTTCCTACCTGCTTGCAATCAGTCCTATATTTCTCTGATCTAAATCAAGACTCTAGTTAAAGGAGATCCTCTCCTTATTTCTTTCCTGACACTTTCATATGGTTTCCTTATTTACTTATTTGTGTTCCTTCATTTGTCTGTGTTTGAAAGTAAGATGGGATGTCATTTATTCATTTATATTTTTATATGGTTTAGCACCTCCTATAGGCAAGGTATTAACAAGAACTTAAAGAAAAATAAAATTGCAATCCTTTTCTCAAGGAGTTTTTAGAAAGCTAGGGAATGTACAAATAGGCTGTGACCTGTAACTCGAATATTGTGTGTCTATTGAATATTGTATGTTGAAAGTAACCCTGGGAATGTTGAAGTGATAAACTGTATGTTATGAAGGATTTGAAAGCCAGGTGTAAAGTACTTGAAATTGACCTGAGCACTGGGAAGTCATTTTAGAGTTTTTAGTATCCCTTAAATCTGTGTCCTTTTCCAAATACAATTGTGAGATTATCAAAAATTCTAATATACATGTAGAATAAAAACATTGAATTTAGAACTGGAATATATTTTGAAAATCACCTTGTTCCATTCTGTCATTTGTCAGAGAGGATGTTCAAGTTCAGGGAGGTGAAAATTACTTACTTGAGTCTGAGAGAGTCTGTGTAGGATGTAGGACTTCTTTCTAAATTTAAATATCTTAGTAGATATTGAATGGAATGTCCACTTATTTAACTCACAAATCTGTATTTCACAGGCTCTTTTGACCACTGATTCATTATCATATAGGCTGAGTAAACAGCTGAGTGCCCATGCTATGCTCCATGCCTAATGAGAAAAGCAATAGCAGGGCCGGCCCCTGAAGAACCTCATGAACGTGGAGGCGGCTGAAAGGGGAAGGAAGACGTTTGCTGATACATTTGGATTCACAGGGTGTTGGGAGAGCACAGCAATGTATTGCAGTATCTTAGTACCCAACCAGCTTTTCAAAATGCATAAAAACATTCCATGTGAAATGCCTATTAAAGACAGGTAACTTTGTTGTAAAATCCTCAAGGTCTAGAATAACTATATTAATGAAAGGGCCAGCCAACACTCCCAACTGGAAGGAGGTCATGGGTGCTTTACTCCTCAGGGACGGAGTCCCCTGCTCTGCCAACAGCCAGCACTGCAGGGACCGCTGAAACTAAACTCACATTCAGGAAATGACTGAGATGGTTTCTTGCCTGCTCTGAAAGCTCAGAGCTCTTCCTTAGCAGCTGGCCTATTTGCTGACCTGCAGAAAATCCATCTTTCATGAAGGAATTTCATTTCCCAAATTCAAAGACTGGTTCAAGTCTATCAAGGTCATTGGGCCATTTCCCTCATGTTTTCTGGGGAGGAAAGTGACAGCCCCAAAGCCTCGGTGATCTGCTAGCTAACAAGCAGATGCTACCAGATCCCTGGGCACTTGGGGCTTGTCCAACATTGTGTCCACTGCACCATGCTTCTTTGATACCTTCTCCAATGCAATTTTCCCATTATGAATGAACTTACAATGCCCCAATATGGAACAGTGTCAAGAAGCATTCCATTGGGGCACCTGGGTGGCTCAGTGGGTTAAGCTGCTGCCTTCGGCTCAGGTCATGATCTCAGGGTCCTGGGATCGAGTCCCGCATCGGGCTCTCTGCTCAGGGGGAAGCCTGCTTCCCTCTCTCTCTCTGCCTGCCTCTCCGTCTACTTGTGATTTCTCTCTGTCAAATAAATAAAATCTAAAAAAAAAAAAAGAAGCGTTCCATCTACTCACTCAACACGATTCTGGGGCCATGTAGATTTTTATTCCAAGAGAAATAACTATGATGAAAAAGAATGACCTTCATAGGGTTTCCTCTTCCTTTGTGACAACTTTGCTGGGATGTTTCTCTTGTTAGCCTGTGCCTTCTACCGAGCACTGCCCACTAATGATTTAGCATTTAAAACTTAAGGAAAACTAAGATGGAAATACTGCTAGGCACTTTGTCTATGTCATCTTACTCGGCTCTCTCCAATCTCTAGGGGTGTGAGAGTGTGTGTGTGTGTGTGTGTGTGTGTGTGTGTAATCATCTTTATTATGTAGATTAGAAAACTGTGCTCTGAAAGGTAATCTGTCCAGGCCCTATACTTAGTAAATGGCAAAACTGAAAATAAATTCTGATCCTTCTGAACCCAAATCCATGCTCTTTACACTGCACCAATGTACTCTCGAATGCATCAGCTCTGCTCCTAAATTAAACAGTAACAATTCCTTGCTTTCATGCCAGGTAATCATATGTGTATAGTTCTGGGTTTGGAATGAACAGAACTGTGCTTAAATTTATATAGCATTATGCATTTCCCAAATGTTTCACCTCCTATTTTATTGCTTGGTGGGTGAAGAAAAGCTTCATAAGCAATTTTTGCAAGTCATACTGGTTTAAAAAAAAAAAAAAGAAAAAAAAAGGCAAGGCGCAGGGGCCCTGAGCGGTGATGGCTCTGGCATTGTATGGTCTCAGAAGCAGGGAAGGATTACAGTGTTTAACAGTTCCTAGGTTTTATCAATATCCTAGGTTCATCAGCCTATCAGTCTCAAGTATAAAATTGATATAGAATTACCGAGGCATTGAGAACTAGTCTCTAAAATACCAGGTCTCTCTGCTATTTGCAAAAGGAAAAATGTTACAAATATAGACCTGGGAGTCACGGGACCTAATATTTGTGATGTGGGAAAGTCTCATTACTGCCACTGAAGTCTCAGTGATTCTATATAACCTAATCGCCATCAGCCTTAAACCACCTAACGTTGCATAATATACTAAAAAATCCACTGGGGTGGGAGAGCAGGAGACGGTGTCGTTGTGTTACAGCCTTTCTATGCAATAGCCAACACACGGACTGCTTTCACATCCTTTACCTTTGGCTGTCGTGATTATGCTGGTGTGAATTTACTCACACACAGCATAGACACTACTAGTCTGGTTTATACAGTGGGGGCACCGGGTTGGCAACACCAATTCTCGGGAGACTCTACTCTCTTCATTCCCAGAACTGAATACTTGCGAAGGATATATTTAAGCAACACGGAGGTGCTGCAAGGTTGAACTAAGATGTGGGAGTTTTTCTTCTCAGCTCCCTCCAGCTATAGAAATAGATAGACTGCAAAAGTCTACTTAGATCAGGAGCAGAAAACAAAATAAAAATGGCATAGCAATGAAGGAGTTCCACCAGCAGGCTGGAAAAAGTTGCAGGAACAAATTCTTCTATGAAACGCTGTGGCTGAAATCCACTGGATTACAACTAAATCTAAGCCAGGGGCTTAGAAAAATCTGAATTAGCCCCTAGTTGAGCACTGACTTTTTTTTTTTTTTTTTTTTTTAAGATTTATTTATTTATTTATTTATTTGACAGAGATCACAAGTAGGCAGAGAGGCAGGCGGAGAAAGAGGAAGGGAAGCAGGCCCCCCCCCGAGCAGAGAGCCCAATGCAGGACTAGATCCCAGGACCCCAAGACCATGACCCGAGCCTAAGGCAGCGGCCCAACCCACTGAGCCACCCAGGCGCCCCGAGCAGTGACTTTTTTGAGCAGTCTTAGAATCAAAATTTGAACTTGGGTCCATTTCCGTAACTGTAACTTGGGGGGTATGTCTCTATATCCTACTAACAACTTGTCTTGCTTTTATTTATCAGATCTAGAGCACGGTTCAGTGGCACAGAAGATAGTAAAGATAGGTTTATTGAATAGATTAGAATTTTATCTATTCATTGTCTGTGGCATTCATACATCTTTATGAGACAAAATATGTGGTGGTTAAATGTATAGATTGGGCTAGAAAGCCTATATCTGAACTTTAACTACACCGCTTACACATGTTAACCAATATGATAATAGTACCCACCCCATAAGGTTATTGTAATACTTAATTGAGTTAATATTTATCAAGCAATCAAGCAATCAAACAATCAAGATAGCACCTGCACATAGAAAATATAAGTACATGTCAGCAAACACTGTGATGTTAAAAATAACTTCATGAACTCAATGATTCCCGATTTTTATTCTCTTCCACAATATTCTGTTAAATATTTTTATGAATACTGAAATACCCAGTGAAGGGCAGGGAGAGCTGAAGGCAAAGACTAATAATCAAAGAGCAGGAATAAATATTTGACACATCCCCAGCTCCCCCAGGTTGCTGTCATGTCCCAGAGTACAAACAAATCAACGCATAAGATACAAGACATTATTCATTAACTCAGGAATTTGAAAACGAAAGGTATCGTCTCATAACTGTGAAAGAGAACCAGAGGGCAGGTGTGCTACCTAATTCCCTTGTTTGAATCCATGTTGCAGTTTGCATTCTTTTTTGGCTAGAATACCCTCATCATTGGATGTTTATTATAAGCTCTGTTTTTGAGGCCATTAATTTGCTGGTGCTTCCCCATGCATACCCACTGCAATTAATTTGCTTGCACTTTCTCCTCACGCACACTCATTAGAGTCCCGTTGGGAAGCGTTATTTCTGATTCCATATCTTACATATAACTTAGAGGTTTACCTGTCTTAATTTCACATTCCACTGAGAAAAGAAAATTGTTTCCAAAAGAATAAGGCAATACAATTCCTACTTTTGTCTCTAAAATGGGTAATCTCCTTAGAATTAGACCTCCCTGAACACATAGGCTTGGAACACTTTCTGATATCATAATTATGAGCCCATTCCTGCCATAGCCAACAGGCTTTGTTATAGCTCCTGGCCTATCAAGTGAAGACTCAGCTCTGGACCGAATTAGATAAAACCAAAGAAGTCTAGAGGAAATGACTGCCTCCTTTAGATAGGATCAAGAATTGGTCTTACTTCCCCAAGCCCATGAACTCTTCTATCTGTAATTATTCACATTCAATCGTCAACTGAGCAGTTCTTTTGCAACAACCTCAACCATCAATTTCCAGATGTTGGTGTGGGCTTCTCTCTCTATTTGCTGATTGGCATTCCAGCTCCCGACAGCATTGGAAATTGCAGGTAAAGCCCGACTGAACTAGATAGGACTCTGACATACAACTTAAGTCTCATTGATATTTAATCTGGGGACTGGAACTGTCTTCTCTGCAACATTTGTTGGTTTCTATTTTGTTTACACTGGATAGACCACATGATGCTGATTTTGTTTGACGTGGTATACATCCATTATCTAGAAGTTCTCCTTATTTGCACCATCCATGAGAGCAGACTCCCTTGTGTATAAATGGTAGCTCAGATCAAGAAATAATTAATGTTGCTTGTGGAGAATCTCATTAAGGCTTATTTGTGTTCTCAGAGATTAGGGCTACATTTTGTTTTGTTAGTTCTGACCTAACCTATGTGTACTTACTCTGCAACTCCCTCACTGAGAAGCTAAAGATGCTTTATCATGCCCCATCGCAGGCCCTCTTGTAGCCATGCTTCATTAAAAATTAGAATTTACACACACACACACACACACACATTAGAATCACACATGTACAAGATGGCGGAGAAATAGCAAGCTGAGACTGCTTCAGCTAGCCGGAGATCAGCTAGATACCTTATCTAAAGATTGCAAACACCTGAAAATCCATCGGCAGATCAAAGAGAAGAAGAACAGCAATTCTGGAAACAGAAAAACAACCACTTTCTGAAAGGTAGGACCGGCAGAGAAGTGAATCCAAAGCGACGGGAAGATAGACCCCGGGGGGAGGGGCCGGCTCCCGGCAAGCGGCGGAGCAACGGAGCACAAAATCAGGACATTTAAAAGTCTGTTCCGCTGAGGGACATCGCTCCAGAGGCTAAACCGGGGCGAAGCCCACGCGGGGTCAGCGTGGCCTCAGGTCCCGCAGGGTCACAGAAGGATCGGGGGTGTCTGAGTGTCGCAGAGCTTGCAGGTATTGGAACGGGAAAGCCAGCTACAGAGACAGAGCCGACAGTAAGCTCACAGCTCCGTGTTACCTTGAACCGGTCGCAGGCTCGGTGAGCTCGGAGCGCGGCCGGAGGTCAGGCAGACGGGAGTAACTGGGCGCGGTTCTCTGAGCGCGCACTGAGGAGTGCGGCCCTGGGCTCTCGGCTCCTCCGGGCCGGAGACCAGGAGGCCGCCATTTGTATTCCCGTCCTCTGGAACTCTACGGAAAGCGCTCAGGGAACAAAAGCTCCTGAAAGCAAACCCGAGCGGATTACTCACCCCGGCCCCGGGTAAGGGCGGTGTAATTCCGCCTGGGGCAAAGACACTTGAGAATCACTACAACAGGCCCCTCCCCCAGAAGATCAACAAGAAATCCAGCCGAGACCAAGTTCACCTACCAAGGAGTGCGGTTTCAATACCAAGGAGAGCAGCAGAATTCCAGAGGAGGAGAAAGCCAAGCACGGAACTCATGGCTTTTTTCCTGTGATTTTTTTTAGTCTTGCAGTTAATTTAATTTTTTCTTTTTCATTTTTTTTTTTTTCGCCCTTGGGGTAAAATTTTTTTTTACTGTTACCTTTTTCTTTTTTAACGATTTTATACTAGTTTATCTAATATATATATTTTTTCTTTTTTACATTTTTCTTAGGTGTATTCTTTTCTTAAAAATTCTTTTCCTTTCTTTTCTTTTTTTTTCTTTTCTTTTTTTTTTTTTTTTTTCTTTCTTCCTTTTTGAACCTCTTTTTATCCCCTGTCTCCCCACTCACAATTTTGGATCTCTTCTAATTTGGTTAAAGCATATTTTCCTGGGGTTGTTGCCACCCTTTTAGTATTTTACTTGCCCCTTCATTTGTCCATTCTTATCTGGACAAAATGACAAGACGTAAAAATTCAACACAAAAAAAAGAACAAGAGGCAGTACTGAAGGCTAGGGACCTAATCAATACAGACATCGGTAATATGTCAGATCTAGAGTTCAGAATGACAATTCTCAAGGTTCTAGCCGGGCTCGAAAAAGGCATGGAAGATATTAGAGAAAACCTCTCGAGAGATATAAAAGACCTTTCTGGAGAAATAAAAGAACTAAAATCTAACCAAGGTGAAATCAAAAAAGCTATTAATGAGGTGCAATCAAAAATGGAGGCTCTAACTGCTAGGTTAAATGAGGCAGAAGAAAGAATTAGTGATATAGAAGACCAAATGACAGAGAATAAAGAAGCTGAGCAAAAGAGGGACAAACAGCTACTGGACCACGAGGGGAGAATTCGAGAGATAAGTGACACCATAAGACGAAACAACATTAGAATAATTGGGATTCCAGAAGAAGAAGAAAGTGAGAGGGGAGCAGAAGGTATACTGGAGAGAATTATTGGGGAGAATTTCCCCAATATGGCAAAGGGAACGAGCATCAAAATTCAGGAGGTTCAGAGAATGCCCCTCAAAATCAATAAGAATAGGCCCATACCCCGTCACCTAATAGTAAAATTTACAAGTCTCAATGACAAAGAGAAAATCCTGAAAGCAGCCCGGGAAAAGAAGTCTGTAACATACAATGGTAAAAATATTAGATTGGCAGCTGACTTATCCACAGAGACCTGGCAGGCCAGAAAGAGCTGGCATGATATTTTCAGAGCACTAAACGAGAAAAACATGCAGCCAAGAATACTATATCCAGCTAGGCTATCATTGAAAATAGAAGGAGAGATTAAAAGCTTCCAGGACAAACAACAACTGAAAGAATTTGCAAATACCAAACCAGCTCTACAGGAAATCTTGAAAGGGGTCCTCTAAGCAAAGAGAGAGCCTACAAGTGGTAGATCAGAAAGGAACAGAGACCATATACAGTAACAGTCACCGTACAGGCAATACAATGGCACTAAATTCATATCTCTCAATAGTTACCCTGAATGTGAATGGGCTAAATGCCCCTGTCAAAAGACACAGGGTATCAGAATGGATAAAAAAACAAAACCCATCTATATGTTGCCTCCAAGAAACACATTTTAAGCCCGAAGACACCTCCAGATTTAAAGTGAGGGGGTGGAAAAGAATTTACCATGCTAATGGACATCAGAAGAAAGCAGGAGTGGCAATCCTTATATCAGATCAATTAGATTTTAAGCCAAAGACTATAATAAGAGATGAGGAAGGACACTATATCATACTCAAAGGGTCTGTCCAACAAGAAGATTTAACAATTTTAAATATCTATGCCCCCAACGTGGGAGCAGCCAACTATATAAACCAATTAATAACAAAATCAAAGAAACACATCAACAATAATACAATAATAGTAGGGGACTTTAACACTCCCCTCACTGAAATGGACAGGTCATCCAAGCAAAAGATCAGCAAGGAAATAAAGGCCTTAAACGACACACTGGACCAGATGGACATCACAGATATATTCAGAATATTTCATCCCAAAGCAACAGAATACACATTCTTCTCTAGTGCGCATCGAACATTCTCCAGAATAGATCACATCCTCGGTCCTAAATCAGGACTCAACCGGTATCAAAAGATTGGGATCATTCCCTGCATATTTTCAGACCACAATGCTCTAAAGCTAGAACTCAACCACAAAAGGAAGTTTGGAAAGAACCCAAATACATGGAGACTAAACAGTATCCTTCTAAAGAATGAATGGGTCAACCGGGAAATTAAAGAAGAATTGAAAAAAATCATGGAAACAAATGATAATGAAAACACAACGGTTCAAAATCTGTGGGACACAACAAAGGCAGTCCTGAGAGGAAAATATATAGCGGTACAAGCCTTTCTCAAGAAACAAGAAAGGTCTCAGGTACACAACCTAACCCTACACCTAAAGGAGCTGGAGAAAGAACAAGAAAGAAACCCTAAGCCCAGCAGGAGAAGAGAAATCATAAAGATCAGAGCAGAAATCAATGAAATAGAAACCAAAAAAACAATAGAACAAATCAACGAAACTAGGAGCTGGTTCTTTGAAAGAATTAATAAAATTGATAAACCCCTGGCCCGACTTATCAAAAAGAAAAGAGAAAGGACCCAAATAAATAAAATCATGAATGAAAGAGGAGAGATCACAACTAACACCAAAGAAATACAAACTATTATAAGAACATACTATGAGCAACTCTACGGCAATAAATTTGACAATCTGGAAGAAATGGATGCATTCCTAGAAACATATAAACTACCACAACTGAACCAGGAAGAAATAGAAAGCCTGAACAGACCCATAACCAGTAAGGAGATTGAAACAGTCATTAAAAATCTCCAAACAAACAAAAGCCCAGGGCCAGACGGCTTCCCGGGGGAATTCTACCAAACATTTAAAGAAGAACTAATTCCTATTCTCCTGAAACTGTTCCAAAAAATAGAAATGGAAGGAAAACTTCCAAACTCATTTTATGAGGCCAGCATCACCTTGATCCCAAAACCAGACAAGGATCCCACCAAAAAAGAGAGCTATAGACCGATATCCGTGATGAACACAGATGCGAAAATACTCAACAAAATACTAGCCAATAGGATTCAACAGTACATTAAAAGGATTATTCACCACGACCAAGTGGGATTTATTCCAGGGCTGCAAGGTTGGTTCAACATCCGCAAATCAGTCAATGTGATACAACACATCAATAAAAGAAAGAACAAGAACCATATGATACTCTCAATAGATGCTGAAAAAGCATTTGACAAAGTACAGCATCCCTTCCTGATCAAAACTCTTCAAAGTGTAGGGATAGAGGGCACATACCTCAATATCATCAAAGCCATCTATGAAAAACCCACCGCAAATATCATTCTCAATGGAGAAAAACTGAAAGCTTTTCCGCTAAGGTCAGGAACACGGCAGGGATGTCCATTATCACCACTGCTATTCAACATAGTACTAGAGGTCCTAGCCTCAGCAATCAGACAACAAAAGGAAATTAAAGGCATCCAAATCGGCAAAGAAGAAGTCAAATTATCACTCTTCGCAGATGATATGATACTATATGTGGAAAACCCAAAAGACTCCACTCCAAAACTGCTAGAACTTATACAGGAATTCAGTAAAGTGTCAGGATATAAAATCAATGCACAGAAATCAGTTGCATTTCTCTACACCAACAGCAAGACAGAAGAAAGAGATATTAAGGAGTCAATCCCATTTACAATTGCATCCAAAACCATAAGATACCTAGGAATAAACCTAACCAAAGAGACACAGAATCTATACTCAGAAAACTATAAAGTACTCATGAAAGAAATTGAGGAAGACACAAAGAAATGGAAAAATGTTCCATGCTCCTGGATTGGAAGAATAAATATTGTGAAAATGTCTATGCTACCTAAAGCAATCTACACATTTAATGCAATTCCTATCAAAGTACCATCCATCTTTTTCAAAGAAATGGAACAAATAATTCTAAAATTTATATGGAACCAGAAAAGACCTCGAATAGCCAAAGGGATATTGAAAAAGAAAGCCAACGTTGGTGGCATCACAATTCCGGACTTCAGGCTCTATTACAAAGCTGTCATCATCAAGACAGCATGGTACTGGCACAAAAACAGACACATAGATCAATGGAACAGAATAGAGAGCCCAGAAATAGACCCTCAAATCTATGGTCAACTAATCTTCGACAAAGCAGGAAAGAATGTCCAATGGAAAAAAGACAGCCTTTTCAATAAATGGTGCTGGGAAAATTGGACAGCCACATGCAGAAAAATGAAATTGGACCATTCCCTTACATCACACACAAAAATAGACTCAAAATGGATGAAGGACCTCAATGTACGAAAGGAATCCATCAAAATCCTTGAGGAGAACACGGGCAGCAACCTCTTCGACCTCTGCCGCAGCAACATCTTCCTAGGAACAACGCAAAAGGCAAGGGAAGCAAGGGAAAAAATGAACTACTGGGATTTCATCAAGATCAAAAGCTTTTGCACAGCAAAGGAAACAGTTAACAAAATCAAAAGACAACTGACAGAATGGGAGAAGATATTTGCAAACGACATATCAGATAAAGGACTAGTGTCCAGAATCTATAAAGAACTTAGCAAACTCAACACCCTAAGAACAAATAATCCAATCAAGAAATGGGCAGAGGACATGAACAGACATTTCTGCAAAGAAGACATCCAGATGGCCAACAGACACATGAAAAAGTGCTCCATATCACTCGGCATCAGGGAAATACAAATCAAAACCACAATGCGATATCACCTCACACCAGTCAGAATGGCTAAAATCAACAAGTCAGGAAATGACAGATGCTGGCGAGGATGCGGAGAAAGGGGAACCCTCCTACACTGTTGGTGGGAATGCAAGCTGGTGCAGCCACTCTGGAAAACAGCATGGAGGTTCCTCAAAATGTTGAAAATAGAACTGCCCTATGACCCAGCAATTGCACTATTGGGTATTTACCCTAAAGATACAAATGTAGTGATCCAAAGGGGCACATGCACCCGAATGTTTATAGCAGCAATGTCCACAATAGCCAAACTATGGAAAGAACCTAGATGTCCATCAACAGATGAATGGATCAAGATGATGTGGTATATATACACAATGGAATACTATGCAGTCATCAAAAGAAATGAAATCTTGCCATTTGCAACAACGTGGATGGAACTAGAGCGTATCATGCTTAGCGAAAAAAGTCAAGCAGAGAAAGACAACTATCATATGATCTCCCTGATATGAGGAAGTGGTGATACAACATGGAGGCTTAAGTGGGTAGAAGAAGAATAAATGAAACAAGATGGGATTGGGAGGGAGACAAACCATAAGTGACTCTTAATCTCACAAAACAAACTGAGGGTTGCCGGGGGGAGGGGGTTTGGGAGAAGGGGGTGGGATTATGGACATTGGGGAGGGTATGTGATTTGGTGAGTGCTGTGAAGTGTGTAAACCTGGTGATTCACAGACCTGTACCCCTGGGGATAAAAATATATGTTTATAAAAAATAAAAAATTAAAAATAAATAAATAAATAAATAAATAAATAAAAAAGAATCACACATGTACACATATATATGTAAGTACAGGTAGAGATATATGTATACACATATAAAATCTAGGTTATTAAGAGATATTTTCTCATGTATTCATATACTCAATCCACTTATAAGTCATTTGTTCATTTACTCACTCAGTAAAAATTACTTGAGCAACTACAATATGCCAAACATTGGAAACAGGGGAAGAATCAAAGATTAAGGAGACATGGTCCAATACAAGAAGAAAAGGAAATTTTTAATAATTTTATGTCTTAAAATATCAAAGGTACAGTTTATAAAAATTTAGAAGTTCCCACCAAATAATCCCTAGGGCCAACTGCCAAACCAATGAAGTCTCCCAAATGTTTAAGTAACTGCTTCAATTCTACACTAATTCTTCCAATGAGTAGCAAGATGAAGACTTTCACCCATTATATTTTATAAAATGAGAATGACCCTGATGCCAAAACCAGAAAAAGAACATTTCCAAATGGAAAGTTACAGGTCAATCAAGAATATGGTTGAAAAAGTCAAAAGCAAAATAGGTTCAAAGAAAATAAATTCAGGTGTAAAGAGGATAATACATCACAATCAAGTTGGGCTTATTCCAGAAAGAAAAGTATGGTTTTACATTAAAATTTAATCAATACAAATCACCACACTAACAGACTAAAGAAGAAAAATTATACAACCATTTTGATATATACAGAATGTCATTGGATAAAATGTAACATCCATCTTTGACAAAAATTCTTAGTAACATAGTAATATAAGGATGCTTACTTAACCTGGTTTCAAGCAGCTAAAACACCTACAGCAAAATTTATATTTAATGGTTGAGAATATGAAGCTTTGCCTCTGCAATGAGAAATGAGACAAGGACCCATCCAACTGCTACTTGTATTCAACATTGTGTCAGAAGTCTTAGCTTGTTACACTAAGGCTTGTAAAAGGAAAAGAAACATGAAGAATGTATACTGAATGTATACTGAATTTCTGAATGTATACTATATTTTATATATATATATGTGTATATATTATATATGTATACTATATATTTAGTTAGGTATTATTAAAAGATAAAAACATGGTCTCTGCAATTAAGGTCCGCTACTTAATGTGGAGACTACAAAGTTATAAATACGACATGATCTTTCCCTGACCCACTTACCCACCTTCATCCTACTAATACTTTCCCACGGGCAGATGAGGTCAGAATCTATCGCTGTAGCCCCAACATTGTTACTCTTCTGTCAACCAAACTTTATCCAACGTGATCACTTTCTCACCACATCCCACAATATGATTTTCTGTGCCTCTACAATCACTTGAGTCCATTCTCTCCTCCTGCCCTGACCATTCGCATTCTGCTTGACACCCTCATGCCTTTCCCTGAATGATTGCAGCAGCCGCCTTATTGGTATTTACAAAGGCATTTTATACCATCGTAAATCTTCTTCAAGACCATACAAATAATGGTGCCACTCTTTTGCTTTAAAGAACTGTCTCTTAATTCCTTACTAAATGAAATCAAAGTTCCTGAGCTGTATGGTCTCACTATGCATATCTTGCTTTCTTTGCTTATAATATTCCCTCTGCCAAAAATGTCTTTCTTACCATTTTCGGAGACCTAAGTCTGTGCATCCTACAATGTCCAATCAAACACCACTTCTTCATGATTTTTTTTTTTCTATTTCCTTCCTGTTGCAACTCTTCGCTCCTTTCAAAGACCATCACTTTACTTTTGTATCTCTTGCATGCATCTATCAATTTTTACCTTACACCAAAGGCTTAACTTACGTCAAAATGTTAAATGTGTAATCAAATAATGAATTTGTTTTTTAGAGATTTTATTTATCTGACAGAGAGAGAGAAAGAGCACAAGCAGGGTGAGCAGCAGGCGGAGGGAGAGGGAGAAGTAGGATCCTCGCTGAGCAGGGAGTCTGACATTGTGGTGCTCAATCCAAAAACCCTGGGATCCATGACCTGAGCTGAAGGCAGATGCTTAACTAAATGAGCCACCCCGGCACCCCCAAAAAATGACTTTAAATTCCACCTTTGCCACTTACGAGCTAAGTGATTTGGGGCAAGTCCTTTAATTTGAGCCTCAATTTTCTCTTTTGTCAAAATATGGGAGAGGCATAAGACTTTCTATGACTCATAGCAATATAAACCTCATCATAAAATAAAAAACCTTTCAGGTCTCGAGGGAACTTTGGAGCCAAACAAAAGTCTCTGTGAGGTGACCTCTAACATCACTTCAAGTTTCATGAACATCTCCATGTTTCAAAGATATTTATAGACAATTTGTCCACCCTCTGCAGGACAGCAACCTCGTGGAATATAGAGCTTGTGATTTACTGGTGTTTACTCCTTTAGCATAAGGACAACACCTTACATGATATGCTTGCTCAGGAAATATTTGTTCTGTAAGCAAATCACACAAAAGAACTATATTGACAGAGTGGTGTCTTACATAGTGGCCGGTGAGTAAGGAATTTAATTAAGAATAACCAAAGATGATAAAATCAGGATCTAAACCCAAGAGGCATGTTTTAGAGGCTAAGACAATAATACCGTGATGGCTCATCCAATCACAGACAAAATGGCGAATAGAATTCCACTTATCATCTAGTTCAAGCACATCATTTTATAGGGGAGCTCTCCCCAGTGCTGAAATGCTTTTCCCACTTAATATGGTGAGAAAGCTACAGCTAGAAGGAAGGTTTCCTCTCTTCTCTAGAGACCTCTTCAGTGTGTCACACTGTGTACTCCAGGGAGCTCTGTTGCTAGGCAACCATGAGCCCTTTCAACCACTTAAGTTTAAAAGCATCTTATAAAATTTCTCTGCTTGACATACTTGAATGATAGTGGGGTTTACCAGCGGGAAAGAACACGCCTGAAAATGGCCAGTGGCAAGCTTGGGGCAGCTACCCAATCCATTTCTCCAATTGGAAAATGGTACTGTCCTGCCTGCTGGGAATAATGAGCAGGATAATGGCGTTAGGGCATCAAAGAAGCAGAGCCCACACAAGCCCCGGGAATGATGATTGAAACGCTCACATGTCTTTTAAGGGCAGTGGATATTAATCTCTGTATGTCCTTTTACAGTACCGATTTTACACAAAATTACATTTTTTGATTGTTTGCTTTAGCAGGTTTTTCACTTGGGAACTTCTGCACTTAATCTGATTTTTATAGTAACTTGAAGTAGCATCGAGGCCTTTCTCTCTCACCTGATATGTCACTTCTCCCTGAAAAAAATGGTCCTGAGGGTTCTTTCTGACCAACTGCTGAACTCTGCTTTTCTTGGTTTCTTCGGCTGCTTGATGGAAGTTGCAAATGGGAGCCAAAGCTGACTTCTATAACTAAATTCAGCATTGCTGCTCGTATTTCTCTGCAATGCACCCACAAACCTTTTCTAACCAAAGCTAGCCCTAATCCTGGTAATGCTTTCATGCCTGTATTTCTGAAGGTATGATATATTTCATTTTGGAATATGGCATGTATTTGAGAGGGTGCAGTCTGTTCACTTCAAAGGCATGATATGATCAGCAGATTGTGTCCAATTGCTCTCCTGACAACTCTTTTGTCTCATAAGCAAATTTCAGATAGATACAGTTTACCTCACTAAAAACTGATAGTTACTGATTTTTTTTAAGATCTTAATCCAATCTTATGAATGATTCACCTGTTACATTATAGGCGATACATGAGCTGTCAGTGTTGTTGTGCTTAAAAATATCTGAATATTGCCAAGTGCCATACATATTTTACTGAAAGTAATTATTAAATCATTTATAATAAAGCATGTTAGAATTACAACTTACAATCATTCGTTTTAATGTAGTACTTTTCAGAATCTAAAATGCTTGACTTTGATGTTTATAATGCCCCTGTGAGGTGGCCATCACTGTGTGATATCAGCATTTCTCCAGTTTTTATGCAGATGAGGAACTGAGACTCAGAGAAGTAACCTGACTTCCCAAAAGCATTCCACAGAGAAGGCAGCACCTGAACCCAAGACTTGTAACATCAACTCCTCTACTCTACCACCAATAACTCTCTTTGTCAAGTGTCCAGAACTCATGCTTATTGAGCTATTTATCCCATCCTGTACTTGGTAGAAAAAAATAATAATTCTAATTATCTGATACTAATACCAGAAGTAGCTAATGCTTTTGGAAGCAATGCTCTATCCCGTGGGCACCACAATCATCCCCATTTTTACTGATGAGAAAACTCAGGCACAGATAAGTTAAGGAACTTTCCAGATATCCCACTTGAGAGGGGAAGTGAAGATACAAACCTGGGCTGCTTGGTGACTCCTGAACACCCTTGCATTTGAGGTAACGGGTATAAGGCAGCTATCTCTAGGTATGGTGGTAACTCTGTAAGCTCAAAAGTTCACTTGGGGACCCATCCTGTGATTCCCAAGAGTTCATCACCACAGTATTAACTCACTGCAAATTTCCAACAAAGCACTTCTGGGCCTATGCAAGAAGCAGCATTGGAAGCTATCAAGACCATGAATCTAAATAAGGAGACCCAAGACTGGAGGTCTGAGAACAGAGCTGCAGACAGTGGGAGAGCAGAGAGAGGGCTCTTCACCAAACTGTTGATTGAGACACTTGTCAGCTCTAACTTAAGCCTCCATCCTTTTCTTTTCTAGTAAATATTTAAATAAAACATGGCAAGGGTGATCACACATCTAGGTTTGCCCGAGTCTTTGATGTATTATGTCTGTGGTTCTGGCGTAATTATTGACAGTACTGCTTTCACTCTCAAACCCTCCGCATCTGGGTAGCAGATTATGTGGTAAGGAACTCTTCTTAGTTTGTGAACTACCAAGATCTGTGACTTAGTGGAAAAATACTCTATCTGTTATAAAATTGACTTGAGTGTGGTTTGTTATCAATGATGGAAGTCATCTCAGGGCCATACCTTTCATTTGCAAAACAGGGATACCAAAATAAATCCTGCACATTTATTAAGAGGATTAAGTGATACAAAAACATTGACTCTCAATAAAAGTTTGTACCCATTCTGCACTTCTAGTATCACTTATTTATTTCTTTTTTTAATTTGAGCACAGTGGACATGCAATTTTACATTAGTTTTATCATTATTACAATATTGTTGACTATATTCTTTATGCTTGATGTTTAGTTCCATGACTTAATTATTCCCTAATGGGATGCCTGTATCTCTGTCTCTAGTATTACTTACATAATATTGAACTGTGTGCTGAAAGTTACACCTTTCCATATATGCTACTTCTCTTCCAAATTAGAAAATTCCCTCAGTGGTCTAGATCAGATGTGAAATCACTGGATGTCCCAAGCACTCAATGTGCTTCCTTGTATTTGCTCTTTGTGTAATAAATATTGATAGTTATTGATAGTAGATTTGTCTATTATTTGATCTTACTGAAATACATAAGCACCCACAAAGCACAATAGTATCATCCATGTTAATGCTCAAAAGGCAGCCAGCTCAATCCCTTCATTTCATGGAAGAAAACATCAACAGTTAAGGAAGAATGGATTTTACTCTCTTGAACATAAGCATGCCCCTCTTGATGGTCATATTTCTCTAATCTCAATAGGGCATCTCTTAGAGAGCAACTGTAAAAATATTTGACACATGTGCATGATGCATTGCAGTCAGAAGCATTTTCCCATTCATTATCTCTCACCAACCTGTACCTCGAATCAACACTATTTTCATTTCAGTCATGAGAAAATAGTGCATACCCCATTCAGGAAGGTTGTCATAGAGCAGGGAGTTTCAGGTGAATTAGATTTTTTAAAGAAACATTGCATTGTATCTTAGGAAGGCATCCACATGGTTTAGCCACAGAGAAAATCAGTTCCAATTCAAAGGTTGCATGAAAATATATTTGCAGAGATCTTTGTAGCCTAATGAGCTGTTATGTGCAGGATCCTGGGGCTTTTGCCACATGGACTGAGGGAGACTAAAACACAGTGACAGCGTGAGGCACACAAGCCAGAGCCTTGCTCGAAAAACTGACTTTGCTACAGAGGTCAGCCAAAGACATTGCCAGGCAGTTCCAAGCACAGAAAAATAGGGAAATGGGCCTCAATGAAGAGTTTAAGAGTGGTCAGTGCTGAGGAACAGATTCAGGAAGGGAGGACAAAGTGTGGGGAAATCAAAGAGGAAGGAAATCCTGATTGCACAGTTCTTGGCCATCAGGTAAACTATTATTACTAATTCTAGGAAATTTCCTCTTTGGAGCAAATTCAAGATTGAGCCCGTAGAGGTGACGGGAGTTATCCTTCTAATAATACTCACTACACTTGTAGTAATGTCGTATTAAAGATCTATCACCTCAATCAACTGTAAACTCCATGAAGGAAGGGGGATCTCACCCTGTTCCTGTTCTGATCCAGCACCTAGGGGCACATTGCAGTTGTTCAATAAATATTTGTTGCAAAAAGAATGGACAACCTATACAGAACAATAGGATCTTAATCATGGAGATTTGGTAGGATATAAGAAAAAAGAAGAAAACACTCCTGGGGGAGCTAATGAACCAGGCAGAAAAATCTCTAAAATGGAAATCAAGTTGGGATCCTATAAGCCAGACTGAAATTCTGTCTGTGGTGGGGACTCACTTCCACTTACAAGATCCAAGGTTAACCTGGCAGAAAAGAAGACTTCATGGGACCACTGAAATGTGGACTGGAGCATATGACTCGATCTCAAGTCAGACCAGAGGGGAGCAACTGCCATTTATGGCCCCAGTTCTTGTTAGAGCTGGCTCAGGGAACACAGGCTGGCAGCCAGTGGGTCTAGCACTGGAGAGTCACCAAGACTTTAGGGTAATTGTCCTTGCATTAGGTCATTTTAAATAGACACCCTGACAGCCTCAGGAAAGTCTACATATTGGCTTCATGCTGTATTGTAATTTGATGGAAAGTGGGATATTGATTTTTAAAATAAAAGCAAGAAGTACTTGGAAAGATTTTGATCACTTCCATTAACTTTATTAAGACTATAACAAATTAGTCATCTATTAAAGTTAGAACAATTGTGTAGAGAAGATAGAGTCCTACATTAACTTTGTTTTGGTCCCTGGTCTGCCTCTCACTGGGCAAGTGCAATATACTACTTGACTATACTTCTAAAGTTTTCTCTGTTCTAGCTTAATATTTTTTTTTAACTCTTTGGTTATAATATAAGTGGCTCTACTTAGAAAAGACCATTGGCATGGCTTTGTGGTAAATAAGATTTCAGGAAATTTCCAAATTATTCAATATGCATTTAGATATGTTAACGACATTTTCTTCATTTCCCATTTGAATATCTGTTCCTATAAACAGAATAAGGTAGCATTTAAGGATAATTCAGACTCGGCTATGAGTCATGTTGGGGTAAGTGCAGCATGCAGTAAAGTTGAGACGTGGTCAGATCAAAACCAGTGGAACTGATGCTGGTGCATTAACTCTACATCCTAGCACTTAGGCAAGGGTGAAATAGAGTTAATGTTCTCAGGAAAAAGATCGAAGAATGGATGGAAGAATGAAAAGTGAATGAATTAACTGATCTTGAAGAGTATATTTGCTACTGGTTGTTCAGAAATCAAATGTAATGCCCAAGGAGATCATGACAAATGGTTCTGACTAGTGATAACACAGAATCTAGGTCAAGCGTGGGACTTATGACATAGTTCTCATAGTCTGAGAAGATAGCACAGCTCAGTCTGAAGGAAAGGCAGGTGTCAACACCAATGTCTAGATCATTATAAAGTGACCTACACCTGAGGTCAAGACCCTCACCTCATAATGAAGCTGAGGAGTTGAGCAGGAAGACAAGACACAGCCATATGGAACAGAGAGGTCTACATTTCGGAGGTAAAGCTGAAAGCTCTACCCCTCATGACATTCAGATGCTCAAGGGTCATCAGAGTTGAAGCAGATCAGTGAAAACAAATGTCATTCAAAATCCATTAATTCTCAAGTCAGATGACACCAATGTACTTCTTTCTGTCTTAATAGGGATTGACTAGAGACTTAGAAGGAAATTAAGCCACAAGTTAAGACCTTCAATATCTCATAGCTAAGCTATGTAAAGTAAATAGTAGGAAGCGATCCCAGAAAGCTCCTGTTAAGTATAAAATTTACTTTCTCAGCATCCAGAAAGAATAAATATCACCCAAAGTAAAGGAGAGATGGTAAAGAAGATGGCAAAGTAGGTGGCTCTATGCATCTTCCTTTAATCCCTGCAACTATTTTGTGAACTAGGCTCCATTTCTCCCAGTTTTACAGATAAGGAGCTGAAGCCCATGGCATTTAAATAGCTTATCCAAAATTACAATACAGAAAGTGATGGAGCTGGGTGTCAAATCTGGATCTTTTCTAAGCTCATTACACCTTTGGCAACCTTAAGACTGAGCAAATAGGTCTGTGAACAGAAGAAGAAGGAGGAGGAGGGGGAGGAGGCAGGAGAGACAGGGGAGGAGGAGAAGGGGGAGGAGGGGGGAAAGGGAGGAGGGTGAAAGGGAAGAAAATGGAAGGGGAAGGAGAAGAAGAAGATCCAGGTCTTCTTTTCTAGAGTGAAATGTCCTCATTCTGTTAACTATTAAGATGTGTAGTCCTTTTTGGATTCTTACTCTCGAGATCTAACTCAAATCACCACCATATTAACCAATCTTCAGATATATATTGTGCCAGGATCTGAAGGATTGGCAAAACACAATAACTCCTAAATCTTGACTTCATAGAATATACAATATAATAGACAACATAAATAAATATTAGATAACAATATACTAGGTCCTAGTACAGTACTGTCATGGAATAGGACAGAAGAACAAATGTGAGGGCTCAGATTTACTAGGATTGCTTTAAATAAAAGAAATGAGATTTTTTTTTTGCCTAAAGGATCCATGAAATTAGGAAGGTATTCCTGTAAGAAGAAGAGCATGTGCTCATGGAAAACTATACGAATCCTCTATCCCTCAATCCCTTTAATGCTGTGTTCCAATCCCTTAGCTGTGCTCATCATTTTCTTCCACATACTTATATTTTGACTCCCCTCTCCAGCACTTAAATCCGACACTAACTCCCAAATTGACAAAGATGAATGGGTGAGGAGGTCCATGGAAAATATTGGCTACTTCAGAATCCACAGCACATACAGCAGAGTCTCGATTTATGGTTCTCTTTGCTCTTTTTTTTTTTTTCAAGGACTGATATTTTTCTAGCATGCAAATAGAGATATTATGATTCAGCAAAAGCAAAATTACAATTTCTTTTTAAATCAAATTGACCGTTAGTATAGTTATACATTTTTGAATGGAAATAAGAGGCATTTGCTTCTTCAATTTAACCATATTTTATAATCATAGAATATCTTTAGTATAAGAGTTAGCTGCAACACTGCACTATGTCGGATTTATAAACACAAGGGTTAAAGTATTGGAAACATTCTAAAGCTATTTGGAAAGTGAAGAGCCAATGAAATACTCTTCTGATGAGGTAATGCCATTTGCTTGAGCTTCATTGGCTGAATCTAAAATTCCTGTTTCCAGGAGTTGGAGGACAAGTTTCTCTGCAACCGGAAAGAACTGGATAGTCTCCAGTTGCTTATGTAAGATATTTTATGATCACTCAATAAAAGCAGGTCCCTCCTCAACTTGCCAATAGCCTCCTCTGACTTATTTCCCAGGAACACTCATATATAAAGTAGACTGCAGGAGTTGCTGCTGGTTCCAAAAGAAAACCTACATAAAGAGATTAATAAATACAGAGTTAAATGATCATTGGCTATGTCTTTGTGCTATGGTGTAAAGAATATTGCGCTTGAAGTTTGGAGAGTTCTTCATCCTGGCTCTGGCGCAATCACCTTTGCAACTTTGTGCTGCCACTTACTACTTCCAGAATTCAGTTTCTTCCTCTTCTTCTTTTTTTTTTTTTAAACTTTGGATTTCTTATCTAGCCATGATAACTGTGGCAGTCCAGCCTATTTCATAGAATTTTTGTGAGCAATGACATCCGATGAGATACGGCACATGCAATGCCAATGTGTACCTCAACCTCCAAAGTTGCCTATTATTTTAAGAAAGACAACATTGACAAGTTTCTTCTTTTTGAGGCCATGTTAGCACTCTTTATAAGCAAGCACAGGAAGCACATTGGCTAGATGTGGTACTTGCATATGCTGAAGAATCTCAGAGGCTAAGAAAGCAGTTTGTGATTTAATGCTTGGGAGAAAGACACAGGCTTTCTTTGGGCACAAGTTCTATACAAGCCAAACTGCCATGAGGTTTAATTAAGTAGAATATTGTTCTTATCTTTGTGAAATATAGATAGGTCATCTTGACATTGGGAGACGTAATTTCCCTCTCCAAAGCCACTAGGCTTTGATGAAAACAGCCCACTTTATGTTACCAGGTCAGACCATCCAGGCATACAAACCACTCCATAGACACACCTACAGCTTTCAGTCCTCCGCTATCTTGGAAAGAAAAAGGTGCAATACATTTCTTTTCTAGGAGATAGTGCTAATTATAGGTAGTGTACTTAAAAAAGGCACAACTCTTGGTAGCTTTACAACCCAGCTCCCACCTTCCAGAATCAACTCTGCTGCCATCTTAGTTAATGGTAATCTCATTATTTGTGTTGCTCAGACAAAATACCAAAGAGTCGTCCTTGTTTCCTTTTTTCTCTGTCCACTCAGTCATGAATCTACCAACAAACCCTCTAAGCCTAACATCAAAATATGTCAACACCTCAGCCCCCTTGTATTGCTTTTTTTGCTACAGCTCCAGTGGAATTTGCTGTCATCTTCCCCCAAATCATAACAAGAAACTCTTAACTACTCTCCCTGCTCATACCTTTGCTCATACAGTGTATTGTCCACACACAATATGAAGGATTCTTTTAAAATAGTAAGTCAGCTATGTCATTCTGCTCCAATCCCTCCAGTGGTCCCATGAAAATAAAAGCTAGAGACTTTACAATGAGCTGGACTCACCACCACCTGTCTACCTGCCTCTTCTCTTACTATTGCCTCCTTCTACTGTTTTAATTCATTCAACCTTCCCACCTCACCTTTGCACTGGGGGTTTTTTCTGTATGGGATTCCCCTCCAACTAATCCTTTCTCTCTCTTTCTCTTTCTGTCTTTCTTTTTCTGTCTGTCCATCTCTCTCACTCTCTCTCAGTGTGTGTGTCTTTTTTCAGATTTCCCCCCTATGATTACCTTTTGAGAAGCCTTCTCAGACTACTCCATATAAAATAGCATCTTCTATACAAACTGTGTCTCTTTTAATTGCTGTATTTTTCTCTACATTTATTATCATTATCTGGTAGACTTTATATTTTCTTATTTATTGTCTGTCATTCTCTTGCACTACAAAATAAACTTCATGAGGATAAGAACCTGGTCTGAATTTTTCTCCTGTATTCTCAGCATCTAGCCATAGGTGTTAAAAAATATTTAACCAAATATC
Source organism: Mustela nigripes (assembly GCF_022355385.1). Taxonomy (NCBI): domain Eukaryota; kingdom Metazoa; phylum Chordata; class Mammalia; order Carnivora; family Mustelidae; genus Mustela; species Mustela nigripes. The sequence goes on from NC_081557.1 coordinate 110,020,293, forward strand.
TATGAAAAGTGCTGTTTTAATATCTGATTTGATGTAGGCATGAAGTATTTTAATATTTAAAGAAAACCAAAGTATAATTATGAAAGGTTAAGATTGATTTGAAAAATATTGTAATTTATATGTTCCCAGAAGAGACTTCTGACATTCAGTCAGTGTCAAAATCATTACAGGGGTGCCTTGGTAGCTCAGTGGTTAAGCATTTGCCTTTGGCTCGGGTCATGATCCCAGGGTCCTGGATTGAACCCCGCATCAGGTTCACTGCTCTGCGGGAAGCCTCTTTCTCCCTCTTCCATTCCCCCTGCTTGTGTTCCCTTTCTCGCTATCTCTCTGTCAAATAAATAAATAAAATCTTTAAAAAAAAATCATTACAATAAGTATGCAGCTGCTTAAAGACATCATGTTGGTTAGGGAAATAAGAGAAAGCAGCATACAATGAATGCTTACATTACTTGGATATGGGTGATTTTCTTTTTTTAGCATATTTATCTCAATTAGAGAATTTCAGTGGTCAAAAATCATTTAGACGTACTTACTCTTCAGCATTCTCTCTCTCTTTTTTTTAAAAGATTTTATTTATTTATTTGACAGACAGAGATCACAAGTAGGCAGAGAGACAGGCAGAGAGAGAGGAAGGGAAGCAGGCTTCCTGCTGAGCTGAGAGCAGGAAGTTCAATCTCAGGACCCTGGGATCATGACCTGAGCCAAAGGCAGAGGCTTTAACCCACTGAGCTGCCCAGCTGCCCCCCTTCAGCATTCTTTATAAAACCAGTCCTTCACATGTTTAAGTGTGAATACATGTATGTGCTGATGAGATAATTAAAAATGTTATCTATGATCCTAAATATGGACAAATTCGGACATATGAGTTAGTTATTCTCTGGACATAAGTTAACCATCTTGTAGGCTAAGAAGAATGTATTTAGTTAAACTCAGTTATGTAGAAAAACACAGTCTGGAAGGATCAGCATACCTCTCAGAAATCTTCATTTATGTGCAGACGGTAGAGGAGTCCACATGACATATGTTAAAGAGAAGGAAGATTATTGCAATAGATGTCCAGACTATGGCAATAGGGGAGAGAGATCAGACTCAACTCTGAATACAAAAAAGACAGGGAGGGACTTCAGCCCAAGAGAAGAGTGAGCAGGTCAGGCAATGACAAAGTGCTAACAGGAGACATAAAGGGTAAGGAGACTCTTGCTAAATGACTTAGCAGGATTCCTGTTGAAGGCAGGCCAAGGGCTTATACATCAAACATGGGGGATAAGGAATTTGATCAGATACTGTGGGTGATCAAATATCAAAAGTAAGGAGATTATTGCTAAACCAACTTAGCAGGATTCTTGCTAAAGCTGAAGTAGGCAGGCCAAGGACAAGGCCAAGGATAAGTTCTACTGGGGTGGGGAGGGAGGAGAGAAGGGGACTTTCAGAGGAGCCTGGCTAAAGTATGGTCAAGGGGAGAGTTTTTGTCATATAAAGGATCACCTTAAGAACCCATGTGAATTCCCTTTGTCTGTAAATATCAATAGTTCAGTAAGAATCACCCATTATTTAATGTGATAATATGCATCCACTGTCCTTGCTGTAGGCACTGTGCTAAATACGGAAGAAATCAATTTGAATATGATTCCATCGTGATTTGGGAGTTTCTATTCTAATGGGAGACCAAGGTGTTAAGTTAATAATTACAATGTAAAACAGCAAATGCTTTCATAAAGTGATAGAGAATGTGCTATGGAACACAGGGGTAGAGATGGAATTCATGCTAAGTAAGAGAGAAAAGAGCAGGAGTTAAGTAGGGCTTCTCAGAGGAATTTTTTAATTAATTAATTTATTTATTTATTGGTTTGGTCTTGAAGAAAAAGTAAGGATTTAAAAGTTAAAAAAAAAAGATAAGGGAAGGTCTTTCAAGGCAAAAGCAACAACACTTAAACAGGTTACAGAAATAAAACATCAAATATTACGGTTCCCTGAGAAACATAGCACAACCCTGGCAGTCTGGAAGGGAATGGAAATACAGGAGACTCTAGTCACCTAGAGCCAGATTGTGAAGGACATTGTGCTTTAATATTTAATCTTCCATGTACTTGGACTTGACCTTTGAGTGAGGGGGTGGAATGAGCATCAGATGTGTAGTTTAGAGAATTCTCTCTGGCACAGGTAGAAGAGTGTGGATTGGAATTGGGACAGACCAAATGCGAGTCAATTAATTTGGTTGTCTCCAGAGTTGAGAAAAAAAAAATGATGAAGGTTTCAGGGTGGGCTAATGAGTCTGGACAGGAAACGACAGCTTTTAGAGGAGGCAGAGTTCCATTAGGAACGCCATGTTCATTACAAGGAAAAGGTAGTACTTAATAATGGCTTCTAGGTTCCTGGCTCTGGTGTTGATGAAGACAGTGGTGGAATTAACAAATATAAAAAGCACAAAAAGAAATAGCAGGAGTTTTCTGGGATATAGTAAGATTTGGTTTGACTATATTGAACTTCAGGTGCTTGAGAGCTCTCATATCTAGATATCCAGTATGCAGATCTGTGTGTGGGTCTGCAGCAGAGGAGGGAGAAGCTGAGACAAGAATTTGCAGACCACTGTGGCAGAAATGGGCGTTAAACACTGGTGAAGGAAAGGGTATATAGGAAGAGCATTGTAGGGGGCAATCAAAAATGTAACCCTGGATGTACTAATATTTAAGAAAAAGTATTCTGTGTCCAATAAAAAAACAAGGTTTATATTATATATAAACCCAACTATTCTTATGTGCATTATGTTAATGAGAAAAGCCTTATGTTGAGAACACATTGATAGGTTTGGACAAGCAAACTTGGGATATGCAGATTTACTGAATTACTCGGCAAATTGAAAGGAGAAGAACTGAAATTCTTTAGAGAAAAAAATAAGGGGAGGGGCGCCTGGGTGGCTCAATGTATTAAGCCTCTGCCTTTAGCTCAGGTCATGATCTCGGGGCCCTGAGATTGAGCCCCGCATCGGGCTCTCTGCTCAGTGGGGAGCCTGCTTCCCCCTCTCTCTCTGAGTGCCTCTCTGCCTACTTGTGATCTCTCTCTGTCCAATAAATAAATAAAATCTTTAAAAAAAAAAGAAAAGGATGGGGCGCCTGGGTGGCTCAGTGGGTTAAAGCCTCTGCCTTCGGCTCGGGTCGTGATCCCAGGGTCCAGGGATCGAGCCCCGCATCGGGCTCTCTGCTCCGCAGGGAGCCTGCTTCATCCTCTCTCTCTGCCTGCCTCTCTGCCTAGTTTCTCTCTGTCAAATAAATAAAAAAAATTAAAAAAAAAAAAAAAAGAAAAAGAAAAAAATGGGGAGAAAGAGAACAAAAAAGAAAGGCTAGATGCTTAGCAAGATCAGAGACACCCAGGTAGGAACATTAGGAGAGAAATTTGCCATAAAGAGATTTGAACTTCCATGCTCAGCTTCTATGAAAACTTCAGTAAGTCCACAGTTCACTGATATCTTTATGCCTGTGGATTGAGTGGCATAGAGCGCAGGAGCGGGGAGAGTGAGGGGAGAGGGGGTAGTCAGTTCTCAAAGATCTATTGATTTCCACTTTGCCTACTTAGTGCAATTAAAAGATAATGTACAAGATAGAGGACGCCATAGGAGACTAGACAATTAGAACTGACAAAAAAAAGAAATGTGTGGAGGGCTCCCTGTTTCCTGCAGAGATAGGAAGTTTCCAGGTAACCTTTGTGTCACATAGTTTAGAAGTATATAAATGATGCATATGAATGAAATATATTTTACATAGCTGGCTATGTGATCTTAGGCAAGGTGCTAATATTTATCTATATAGTAACCCATTTATATATGTCCCCTATATTCATATTTCAAATTCAAATTCAAAATGATAACCTTATTGGGATGCTTAGCTTGAACCATTATATGTGTCTATATATTTAACCACCTTTCCACATTCATTATTATGTATATATGCAAAATGTTGCTTCATTGTACATCCCAAAATAATACAAGAATAGTATATGCACTCTTTTTAAAGCTACATATCAATCTCTGATTTTAGAAAATGACAAGTTTAATTTTTTGACGGTTTTGTGATGAGGCAAAACCTGCAAGACAGATAAGAGAAGCTTAAAAATGCTTCCATGGTACAAAAAGGTAAAGAAAGCAGAAAGGCTTTTCTATAAAAGACAAAGTCACACCAGCCAAGCAGACCTTACGTGCATTCGATTCGGCAGGCAGCCTGGTGTCAAGTTTTCATGTGGCCCGATGAGAGCTCTTATCCATGCTGCAGATACTGCAGAGTTGTGGGTGTGGTTTCTAATACAGAAGCAGACTCTCTATGAATATTCATAGACACACTCTAGCTAAAACCTTCTAATGGTTTTCTCAGAACAGTTAAAATAGCAACAGTAAATTTTGAGCTTTACCAGAAACAATTAGTTAAGGAAAGATGCTGACTTCTTTGAAAATGAAAGCATACAGCCCCTCACTTCCAAGGCTTATTGACCATAGAACAAATCCTCTGATCAGCCTCCTCTGAGTTATGGGGGCACATGACTTGAAATGACTTGGTAAGACACAAGCAGCACAATTCAGACAGCTACAAAATAACGGAATCACATTCTTTCTTAAAATAGTGTCTGTAATCGGATATTTTTAGATCCCTAGGGAGAGTTCCAAAACTCAGATGGCCTCAAACTTACTTTACATAGTATTTATTTTGACCTAAAGTGTCATTTTTCCCCCCTAATCATGAGCTGATCTTTGTACAAATTGGGGAAAACTCAAAGCTGTGTAAGGAAAGACAAAATGCTTTAAATCTCCAATTCAAAATTATAAATACTGTTAATACAATAGACTATTATCTGTCACAGATATATCCTCCACCCCACCCCGACAACACAGATCTTTTTACATCTACATAGTAGATTCAGAAGTCCTGAATGCCATAGAGTTAGCATCACACCGATGTAGCCTTTACAGACTGGCTTGTTTCACTTAGTAAGATGCATCTAAGGTTACTCCACATCTTTTCACCCTTGATACCTAATTTCTTTTTAGTACTGAATAATATTCCATTGTCTGGATTGTTCACTTATCCATTTACCTACTGAAGAACATCTTGGTTGCCACGAAGTTTTGGCAGTTGTGAATAAAGCTGCTATAAACATCTGTGTGTAGGTCTTATGTGGACATAAGTTTCAAATCTTGGGTAAATACCAAGAAGTGTGATTGCTGGATCATATGGTGAGAGTATGTTTAGTTTTGCAAGCAACAACCAGACTGTTTTATAGAATGGCTGTACCATGTTGCATTCCCACCAGCAATGAGTAAGAGTTCCTGTTGCTCCACATCCTCACCGGCATTTGGTGTTATCAGCATTCCAGATTTTGGCTATTCTAATAGATGTGTAGTGGTATCCCATTTTTTGTTTTAATCTGCATTTCCTTAATAAGATATGACATGGAACATCTTCTCATATGTTCATTTTCCATCAGTATATCTTCTTTTGTGAGGTGTCTTTAGAAATTTTTGGCCAATTTTTAAAATTGTTAAATTGCTTTCTTATTTAAAGAGTTCTCTATAAATTTTTGGTAAGAGTCCTCTATCAGATGTGTTTCTTGCAAGCGTTTCTTCCTAGACTGTCTTTTCTTATTATTCGGACTTTGCTTTTGCCATAGTGGGAGTTTTTAATTTTAACGAAGTCCACCTTATTAATGATTTCTTATATGGGTTGTTTCTTTTGTGTTGTACCTAAAAAATCACCACATGCCCGAAGTCATCTAGGTTTTCTTCTGTGTCATATTCAAGAGTTTTGTAGTTTCACATTTTACAGTTAGGTTTGTGCTCCATTTTAAGTTAATTGTTCTTGAACTTTTATAGCCATCTTTATTACATGTGTCTTTAAGCACTTCTCCGTGTACCTTACAGAATGGCTATCACGTCCCTTCCCTGACACTTATTTGGAGTAAATTTTTGTGAAGAGTGTAAGTTTTGTGTCTAGATTCTTTCTTTTATAGATGAATGTACAGAATATTCTTTGTCCTGCCTATGCTCCTTTGTCAAAGATAGGTTGAGTGTATTTATGTGTATCTATTTCTGGGCTCTCTATTTTGCTCTATTGATCTATTTGTTCATTCTTTTGCCAGTATCACGCTGTCTTGATTAGTGCAGGTTTATCATAAGTCTTGAAGTCAGGTAGTATCAGTCGTCCAACTTTGTTCTTCTCTTTTAATATTGGGTAAGCTATCCTGGCACAATATTTTTAAATGTGTATATTTAAAAACACTGATATCTTATTATATACTGTTATTTCTTTTCATGGTTACCAAGATCATTTTACCAAATCCTTAGGCAGGATCTCAAAATTCCATATTACCAATATACTATCATATATTTAAATGAACTTTAATCATTGGATATTAAATAGTTTCCAATTTTTACCATCATAAATAAAAATATAATGAACACTCCTGCACATAAGTCTTTGTGAACATCTCAGATGACTTCCTATGAGTAAAATTCTTGATTAGAATTAGCCAAGAGAACTTTCATAAACTTTAGGAAAATTTACTAGAATTTTTGGTCATAAAAAGATATTTATTTCCCCACATACTGCATTAGCAATAATGATTGATGATTGATGACTAATGATTATTATCTTAGTCATGGTAGCAAAAAACTTTACTTTTAAAAAAAATTTTTTTTAAGATTTTATTTACTTATTTGACAGACGAAAATCACAAGCAGGCAAAGAGGCAGGCAGAGAAATAGAGAGGAGGAAGTAAGCTGCCCACTGAGTAGAGAGCCCAATATGGGACCCAATCCTAGGACCCTGAGACCATAACCTGAGCAGAAGGCAGAGACTCAACCCTCTAAGCTACCCAGGTACCCCAATAGCAAAAAAGCTTTTATCTGCATTTTCTGATTACTAAGAAAAACATACTTTTTTCTCATGGTTATTTCTTCCCCTTTCCTTTCTTTCTTCCTTTCTTCTTTTTCTTTTTCTATATTTTGGTAATGGTCATATTATATCCTTGGCGTTTTAATAGTGCTAAAGCCAGTTACTATAGCATTAATTTAGAATTTATGGATCTCTATTATTAAATAAATCTCTGTCTCTCTAGCAGTCCTTCCCACCCTCCTTATTATTAAAAGATATAGGGTCTATGAATATGCAAATTTAGTTAAATGAATTGGAAACTTTTCATCTTTTTCTTATAACTGACATAATTTTTTTTATGGATATTCAATCTTCTTGGAAGTACATGTAAAAATGGACTTAGAATTATTAGTTGGGACTATAGCACTTTTCAGATATATTTTTTAAATTCCATTTGTGCCATATCCATGGTCAATTCATATCTTTCATTTTTTCCTAAGCCAGTTGAAATCATAAAATTATCTGAGACAACTGGACATTTCTTCTTTCAAGATTTTAAAGGAAATAAAATTTATTGTAAGAGAGTTCTACATATTAGACTATTATAAATTCCTTTTGTTTCATTAGTTATATATACTTTTTTATTCATAACTTTGTAGATATTTTTCAATCTCTTTAAGATAGATTATAAAAGTTTAATCTATTGGTCTTTCCGAAAGACCTGTACTTCATTTTCTGGGTGGTTGTCATTTCCTTATTTATAAATAGTCTTCTTTTTTTCCATTTAAAGTTTTTGCTCCAGACTCCCACATCTATTAGCTGATGTTGTGTATACATCATTTGTATATTGTGTAAACGTGTTATGTATATATAGCATTTTGTGTTAGTATTTCATAAATTATTATTGGTCTAAAATATTTTATCATTTTACTGATTGTAATTTTATCTCACCTTATTTTAGAAGGTGTTTTACCTATTCTAAAATAAGGTTTTACGGGATGCCTGGGTGACTCAGTGGGTTAAACCTCTGCCTTTGGCTCAGGTCATGATCTCAGGGTCCTGGGACAGAGCTCCGTATCAGGCTCTCTGCTCTGCAAGGAGCCTGCTTCCCCTCTCTCTCTGCCTACTTGTAATCTCTCTCTGTCAAATAAATAAATAAAATCTTTAAAATAAATAAATAAAATTAAATTAAATTAAATAAGGCTTCACCTTATTTTAGAAGCGAACAGAGTTGCTCTTTGATTTATTATCCAGTCTAAGGGGTAATCAGAGTATTGAGCTTGATTAAATGTTTTACCATCACTCTTGTTTGGTCCTTTCTTTTCCCAGTTGTCTTTACTCTTTGCTCTTTGAACTGGAGCTAAGGTTTCTTATTTAGTTTTGGTTTTCTCCAAGAACTTAAGTCCATTTTTACTTTTTATATGTGGTTAGCTCTAAGTTTTAAAACTCTACTAGAAATTTATGTCTTTAATAAGTGGTGTGAGGACTAGGAGAATTTTAACTATCTTCCATGAAAAGGAGAATAATTTTCTTTTTCTGTTTCCCATACTTATCTGCTTATGTTGTTGTTTTCTTGTTTTTTTGGACCTACTACATTTGCTGGTTGCTTGCTGGCCTTCTCTCTGCTACTAGATTAGAGTTTCCCAAGCTTACCTCATGGTAGTGATCACTCTAGGCTTGGGCTACAAACCTGGGTTTCTTGGTTCCATCGTACTTACTGAATCACACTGTCTGGGAATGGGCCTGGGAATTTTCAAAACGTAGTTAAGTGGTGCTTTTGAGTTATTTATTTTTTTATTTTTTTAAGGAGATACAAGCTTTCTTTCAATGTTTTTACTTAATGGATCCTTTTCTCTGCAAACTGTAATTTTATTCAATTCAAGAGTCTTTCCTATATTATCTCTCTATTATTACTGCTACATTTGCTTTTCTTTTCATTCTTCAGTATGTATGCTAATTATCTGTAGGTCAAATCCTCAGTGTATCAAACTTTCACCTTTTAGCCATTTTGAATGTTTTTACTTTTAACTGTGAAAGTTTGCATTCACCATAGCCATATATAAGTGATTTGAATTTCTGCCTCATGATTTGTTCTCCTGAATCTGATGATTTTAATTCATAACTTCCTTTATTCTTTTTGATTTGCCTACACTTTTTTTAGAATTCATTGAGATGTATTTTCTTTTGCTTTATTCTATGTCCTGTTTTCAGTAATCAGTTGTTCTCAAAAACATATTCTTTTTTTTTTTTTAATGATATATTCATTTTTGCGAGAGAGAGAGAGAGAGAGAGAGAGCATGTGAGTGCACAAGCAGGGGAGGGGCAGAGGGAGAAGCAGACTCCTGGCTGAGCAGAGAGCTCAGTACAGGACTTGATCCCAGGACCCTGGGATCATGACCTGAGCCGAAGGCAGACCTTAACCAACAGAGCCACCCAGGTGCCTCTCAAAAATATATTCTTTCTTTAAAGGCACAGAATTATTGCAGAATCATTCAACTTCGGGGCTGTGTTTGTTTTTATTTGTTTTGGTTTCGTTTGCCTAGTCCCAGATGAGTAAAGCTCCCTTCAAATGAGTTTGTCTATAAGAGTGGGTAAGAACTCCTTGGTTCTTCTCTCAGCTTACTGGGTACTACTTGACTCCTATTCCTTAATTTAGGGACTTCTCGTTTAGTGTTTCTCAAACTTTAACATAGGTATGAATCACTAGGGACCTTGTAAAGCAGATTATAATTCAGTATAGTAGGTGGAGCCTGAGATTCTGCATTTCTTTGTTTGTTTGTTTTTTAAGATTTTATTTATTAGTCAGAGAGAGAGCACGTGTATAAGCAGGGGGAGTGTTGGGTGAAGGAGAGACAGGTTCCCCACTGAGCAGGAAAGCCAATGGTGGACTTGATCCCAGGATCCTGGGATCATGACCTGAGCTGAAGGCAGACTCTTAACACTTGAGCCACTCAGGCCTCCTGAGATTCTGCATTTCTAATGAGCTCTCAGAATCCTGCTATTGCTTTCTTACGGCCTCCATTTTGAGTGGTAGGGACCTAGGAACCTGCTTTTCAGTGCTTTGGATTTATAGATGTGAAATGAAGTCAACTGACATGCTTCTGCATGTCTTCTGCAAAATCTTCCATTAACCCTAACCTTTACTCCTCCAAATTGAGGGGGAGATATAAAAAATACCAAGGTCCTATCCATGTTTTTTTGGTAAGTGACCAAAAAAACTTCTATTATCCCACGTCTTTCCAATTATAGGCACTATACGAACAAAGTAACTTCATGGCGGCCAACTTTCCAACAAAACTGATTTGTGTTAGTTAATAAGGGCAAGTAGTGTGTCCACTGTTAAACCTGTGATCCACCTTTGCCACCAGCTTTGATGGATCCAGGTAAGAGACTGACTGTGAGTTTCTGCTGTGGACTCTATATATTGTCTGTAACAAAAAAACCCCACATGGGGTTCAGTCTCACAACCCTGAAATCATGACCTGAGCTGAAATCAACAGTTGGATGGTTAACCAACTAGGCACCCCCTCTGTTCTGTCTTTAAAACTCTTTCCCTTTCGGTAATCCTTTGGACCTGTCTCTCTGCTAGATGGGGTGCTGTCCAATTCATCAATTGTTCAATAAAGCCAATTAGATCTTAAAAATTCACTGGGTTGAGTTTTTGTTATTTACCATGTGGCTTCTTTCCCCTCTAAACTTATTCCCATTGGCTATATTCCTGGGGATGACATTTCTGTTGCAAGGGATGTTAAGTTTTTTATGATTGCACTGTTTAGAGCCATATGGTTTTATAACAAGTCACACACCACTGTTCAGTGCCAGCCAAGCAGAATACACAACAGTTAAGCTTTATGGTCCTGGAATAATTTGATTTGGGTTCACCAGCCACCCTGCCACCCACAAGCTCTGTGACATGGCACTTGTCACCTAAGTTCCTGGGTGTCACTTACCTCCTCTTTCTATTCCAGTGATAAAAATATCAAGATCATTTGGATATTGGGAGGATTAAATGAGAAACTGCATAGAATCAACCCTAGCAGTAGCTACTCCAAAAGTCTATTAGTTTTGTTACTATTTATTTTCATTCTACACTGGGCTAAGTGTACTAATACAGGATTTCACAAATATTTAGGTAGGGTTAAATGTAGGTACATGAGAATGAAAATAAAAATAAATGTGTGTCAAAAATAAATTAAACAAAGGGGCGCCTGGGTGGCTCAGTGTTAAGGTTAAGCCACTGCTGTCGGCTAGGTCATGATCCCAGGGTCCTGGGATGGAGCCCCATGTCAGGCTCTCTGCTCAGCAGGGAGCCAGCTTCCCCCCTCCTCTCTCTGCCTACCTCTCTTCCTCCTTGTGATCTCTTTCTGTCAGATAAATAAATAAAATTTTTTTAAATAAATAAATAAATAAATAAATAAAATGTGTGTCAAATAGCTTACAGTTCAGTAAAGAGACCACCACAGAGAACGGTATGATGCAGCAGAGACAGAAGGACCTTCTCCTGTCCAGTGGAGACTACAGAGATGACAAGTACGTTAGGGAAGGGCATTCCAGGTAGAGGGTAAAATCAGTCCTATTTTCGGCAGTTTGTGTGAAGGTGTGATGAGCATGTTTAGGCCCAGTGAAAATTAAAGTTTCTAGCGGCTGGAAACTAAACTGTGAGTGGACATGAGGCAGGTCAGAATGGACACCCAGCTACTGGAACGGAGTATGCTTCCCCGTGAGCTCATCAGCACTTTCTCAATTGCTTTCTTAAAGGTGGAGGGTGTATAGGCATTTGGTGTCTCTGTCCCTAGCTCTTGCTTCCCCTGAGACTGCATAGCATCTTTCTTCAGAAGCTCAAGCAAATAACCCTTATTGGCAGATGGCTGAGACTACTCGGCTAAGGCTGGCCGGCTGGCATGCCTGCATTCCCAATGAGATCCTTCTGATTTATTTCATCTGCAGTAATTAAAGTTGCCTTTCTTTGCAGCAATGACTTAAAAATGCCAGGTGCTCTGGGACCCATGGAAGATACTGTCACTGTTGGCTTACCCAGGGACAACTTCAGGTGCATCTTAAACCCTGCTGTGGCCATTTCAAATTCCCACCCACCAGCTGTGGGAAAGAGCTCTTCAGCTACAACAACGAGGTGCAGCTCATATCTATCCATTAGAATCCAAACCGGATCCTACTCTCATCCCTGTGTTTGTATCCAGACAGAGTGATGACTCCATCTTAGGGTGTGCTTGTCTATGTCTGTTCCCCATAGGAGTAGCGGGTGAGTAGAGCTCTATCAGGCACTGGAGAAAAGAACCATCTTGGAATATTTTATGCACCTAAAGGTTGCAAAACACAGACACTTCAAACAAACAAACAAAAAAAACAACCAAAAAATCTTCTTATGCACACACACAAAAAAGGCAGTGATGCCAGAATTCCGTTTAAGAAAGAAAGACTTTTAAACTAAGATAATGCTTTGTCTCACTGAGGATCCCAGACACACAGGAATGGTGCGGAAAAACAAAGGAAGCCAAATGAAAGACTCAGGCAGCACAGCCAGGCTTTGCACTACGGTGCTGGAGCAGATGATTCTTCAGAAAAAACTCAAAGGAGTTATTAGCCAGGTGTGACACTGCAGTTTATAGTAGGAAATTTACATTTGGTCTTTGTCCTGCTGTCCCCGGAACAAAGCTTCTAGGAACCCTTGGAATTTCCTGTAAGGGGAGCTAGAGATAAAGCTGCCTTTTGTTATGCTAAGTGAGGCTGCTTTTGAAAAGCACCTAAGGATGGGGGGGTTGGTTGTGGGTCCCCAACCATGGGTAATTAGAGTATTGGAGCTGAAAGTTCCAATCCCTGACCTCTGGAGAGAAGAGAGGGTCTTAATCACCAGTGACCAATGATTTAATGAGTCATGCCTGTGTAATGAAGGCTCAATAAAAACGCCCAAAAAGACAAGGTTTGGAGTGGGATGCCCTCCATAGAGACAGAAACTCTTTCCTGGGGACCCTCCCAGACCTAGGCCTACGTAGCTTTTCATCTAGCTGTTGCCTTTTATATCCTCTGTAATTAACTAGTAATCTGTCTCATTTCCTGTGAGTTCTGTGGGTCATTCTAGCACATTAGTTGAACCCAAAGAGAAGGTCATAGAGACCTCTGATTTATAACAGTCCATCAGAAGCACTGGTAGCAAGTTGGACTTGGGATTTGCATTGGAAGTGGGGCGGTCTCCTGGGACTGGATCTCACCCTGAGATCATGACCCTTAACCGGTGGAACTTGATACTATCTCCAGGTAGACATGTCCAGACTGAGTTAAATTCATGGGACACGTTGTCAGTGTCTTCAGGGAATCGAGTTAATTGCTTGGTATATTAAAGAAAAAACACACATTGGAATTAGTGTCAGATTCATCCTACTAAATGGTCTATTGGTATGGGAGAATGAAAGGCACCTTGACCTGGCAGCAGTCAGGTTCAGGGAGATTGTAGGGACAGTATGTGTTGGAGGTGGCAGGAGTTAAGAATAACAATCTTAAAGCCAGCGTTCTATTCACTCATTCCAAGCTGGGCACTGAGTTAAGCCTTATGTCCTTTAATCCTCATCAGGGCCTCATGAGGTAGGAACTTTATTATCCCAGTTTTGCAAAGGAGGGAACAGAGATGCAGAGATTACAAGGGATTGCCCATTCAGTTCAGTAACTGGGCAAAGGCCAAGAAACGAAGGGTCTTATATTACAAGCCAGACTTTGAATTCCATCCCAGCCCCCCGAAATCAGTGAGGAAATGTGGATGGATTTTTAACTAAAAGAGTGGCATGATCCCATCTATATTTGTAAAGATAGACTTGGAGCTGGGGGTGGAGGAGGAAAGGGGGGACCGTAGGAAGATGAAGGCCATCTAGGCCCAATTAAAAAGGTTTAGCCAATATCAGGAGTAAATATTGAGGCATTTATGGGTGGCTGGTGAGAAACTCCCTTCTTACAGGTGCAAACAAAGCACAGGGGACCATCATAGGCAATTCAAGAATTAAAGCAATGAACTAAAGCAGATGTTAACAATATCTTATTATTTTATATTCCCCAAGGGATGATGGGGATCTGCACAATTAAACAGGATTTATACCATGGTAAATATTTACTTGACAATCTGGAAGATCTGATTAGTGATTAATAGACCAAGTGATTTTAAACTCATGGGCCACAGACATTAAGAAAAAGAAAACTGCCTCTCGTTGCATTATATTTAAATTCGAAGCAGGAAGATTTATTTAGCAGCCTTTGTTACAAAGCTTGTAAACAACAGTTTGAAAAATCGGACAATATAAACAGAATATCATTCTGACACTGCATGAGTCAGCTTCAATAAAATAGGACACATTTCTATAGCCCTGGACCGACAGCTTCTACAGATAAAGGCCTAGTCTCTGTCTTCACCTCTTGGCTCCAGCTTTTACGAGAAAATGAAAGTGACAAACACATTGCTATGGGGAGTTCAGTTTTAAAAAACATTTGGTTAGCAGCCTCAGCCTTATTTCTCATATGTTCATGAAAACTGGTCAAAGACAATTTACTCTAGTCATGGCTCTCCCTCTGAAAGGAAAATGAAAGCAGTAGCTTCTTCCAGTTTTCCAGAGAGAGGAAGACCAGAGAAGTATCAGAACTTGAATTCAGATCACCTGACTCCAGAGTACCTTTCCCCATAACAATATAAGCAACACTGTCAGGATTCAGGACATGAAATAGAATGATGCAGTATTTTGCAGAAAGGCTACTAGAAAGTTCCTACAAAGTCCTCTTTTTTGTTATTTTTTTAAATTGTAATCTGTAAATAGATTTACAACTTGTGTTGAATTTTCATAAATCATGTTCATATGAAATCTTCCTATTTGAAAGGCTGAATAACTTTTTGAGAAATGCAAAACAAACCTTAGAATGGGAAGTGATCAAAGCTCACGTAGATTGTCCTGGCATATTTCCTAATATTTTAAGAAGCAAGAAGTCATGAAGTTATAATATATATATATAAGGAGGACATCATTCAGAGTTTTCTGAGAAATTTGTGGGTTATTTTTAAATGTAATGTATACACCAAAATATGCACAGATTTTAAGTATATAAACTGATATATTTTTACATTGTTTCCTTCCATGTAACTAGTGACCAGTTCAAGAATCAGAACTTGGCCAACATTCCAGAAGCTCTCTTGTACCCACTTTTCGTTACTACTTGCTTCTGAGCAATGATGTTATTGGACTGAAAGTTTGGGACCTCTCAAAATTCATGTATTGAAGCCTTAACCTCCAATGTGATTGTATTTGAAGAAGGCCCTTGGGATGTAATTAGGGTTCATGAGATGGTGGGTGTGGGGCCCTCATAATTAGTGTCCTCAGAAGAAGAGACACCAGAGACCTTGCTCTCTCTCCTCATACGTGCGTAAAGAGGTCACGTGAGCACACTGTGAGATGGTGGCCATCTACAAACCATGAGAAGAACATTCAAATGAGACACATTTTGGTGATACCTTGATCTTGGACCTCTCAGTCTCCAGAACAAAATACACTGTTGTTGTTTAAGCCATGCAGTTGACAGTATTTGTTGCGACAGCCTGAGCAGACTAAGACAAATAGTAAGCATTGTTCTGATTTCAAGTGGCACAGATTATTTTCCCTTGCTTCTGAATTTTATATAACTAGAATTACACTGTGTGCCTTCTTTGTTTGGCTTCTTTGCCTCAATATAATGAGAAATTCATCCATATTTACTAGAATAAAGAAATGCTTTTTTCCATTTCTATTTCTATATAAGAGTTTATATATTTTTCTTTCACCGTGGTATTGAATTTTCTCAAATGTTTTTCTGCATCTAGGAAAAAGATAATACAATTTTTCCCCACTGTCCTCACTCCCCACTTCTTTCTCCTATGAGAATTATATTGATTGATTTTCAAATATTAGTTTACTCTTACATTTCTGGAGTATTATTAGTTTAGCCAAGATGTATTATCTTTTATATATATTTTGCTGGACTTACTGAGCTAAAATTTTCTTCAAAATTCCCTTTGCTTAGCAAGTTTTAGGATCAAGGTTATTTTGGCCTCATAAAAAGAGCAGGGTAGTTTTCCCTTTGTTTCCATTCCTTGGAAGAAATTCCATAAAGTTTATGTTACTTTTTTTCCTCAAATGTTGGAAAAAAATTTATTGGTGATGCTATACAAGTATGTTTTGGGGTTTTTCTTTTTGCAGTTATTTTTGTTTTTTGTGTATGCAAGTTACTTAGGAACAGCTTTAATTTCTTTATTAAATACTATGCTAGAGATTTTTTTTTTTTGTCTGTCTCAGTTTGAATAAGTTTTTCTTTTTTTTAAAGATTTTGTTTATATTATTGATTTCAGAGAGAGAGAGAGAGAGAGAGAGAGAACAAGCTGGGGGAGGGGCAGAGGGAGAAGGAGAGAGGAATCTGAAGCAGACTCCACCCTGAGCACAGAGCCCAACTTGCTGCCAGATCTCACAACCCTGAGATCATGACCTGAGTGAGCCAAAATCAAGAGTCAGATGCTTACCTGACTAAGCCACCCAGATACCCGGAGTAAGTTTGTTCATAGGGAACTGATTTTGTCCAAATTGTCAAAAATTTTCAGCAAAAAATTATTCCTAATATTCTCTTGTCACTTTATGTGTGTAGGCTATGTGGCGATTTTCATTCTTTCTGTGGGTACTTTTCCTTTCCTCTCGCTTGCTTCCCTTTCTTCTTTTCTCCTTTGCTTTGTTCTTCCTTCCTTTTTGTCTGTAAGGGCCTGGTTGCCCAGAGGAATTTACTTGTAAATCTCAGATATAGGGGCGGGCCAGGCCGGATGTAGACATCCAATCAGTGGGGCGCACATATATTTTCTGTGGTGAGTTGAAATCCCATTGGCCACCTGTGTGTGGGCCGGCCTCAATCTGTGAGGCTGAGGGGGCGGGTAGTAGGAGGAGTTAGAATAGCCGTTAGAATAGCTGTTAGGATAGCCGTTAGAATAGCCCGTTAGAATAGCCATTGGGATAGCCGTTAGGGTAGTCTGCAGAGCCGGGAGTGTCGTGGTCATCCTGGTCATTGTAGCTGTAGGCAGCGGCGCCATGGCGAACGGCCTCGCCACCACCAAGCCTTGGCCCCGCAGAGAGCGGCCTCGCCTGAGCAGCATCATTCTGGGGAGCGGCCCGTCTAGGGAGCAGCCTAGTCGAAGCAGTTTCATTCCAGGGAGCGGCCCTGTCTGGGGAGCGGCCTAGTGGGCAGCAGCCTCCTCCAGAATGACCTTGTCTGGAGCGGCCTCGTCCTGGAAGCGGCCTCGTCCAGAAAGGCCTCATCGGGAACAGCGTCATGGGGAGCAGAGTCTGCGTCGTCATGGCTGTCATCCTTGTCTTTGTTGCCTCTTCATCGTTGGGAGCGGCCTCGTGAAGGGAGCGGCCTCCTCAGCAAGCAGCGTCGTCCTGGGAGCGGCTTTGTCCGGAGTGGCTCCTCAGGGAGAGGCCTCCTCCAGAGCGGCCTTGTCCGGAGCAGCCTTCTTGGGAGCGGCCTTGTCAGGGTCGTCATCGTCTTCTCTTCCTAAGAGTTGGCCCCTACCAGTCGGTTTGATTATCGATGCTTGCGCAAAATAAAGCTTTGCTTGACTTTCGCTTTGCATCAGTCTTGTTCCTCTGATCAAGACTGTCAGTCAGTCTTCCTAGGTTTTTATCAGTGATAATCTTGTTTAAAGATAGATTTATTTATTTATTTGAGAGAGAGAGAGATAGCATGTATGGGGGGGAGGGGTGGGGAGGTAGAATCTTTCAGCAGACTCCCTGTTGAGCATGGAGTCTGAGGGGGGAGGGTCCATCTCACAGCCCTGTCATCGTGACCTGAGCTGAAACCATGAGTTGGGGATAATTCTATGTAGTCAGAACAGTGTATTCATCGCGCTGTTCAGACCGTCTATATCCTGATGGGGTTCTAATTGTTCTGTAAGCTATAAAGAGAGGTTTGTTAAGGTCTCCACTTAGCACTTTGGATTTGTCTATTTTGCCTTTATGTTAATTTTTGTTTTGCTTTATATTTTAGAAAGATATGTGATTGGGGCATACAGATTAAACATTTTTATATCTTTCTGACAGAATTTTCCCTGTTATCATTATAAAATGTAACTTTTTAGCAATATTTACCTTACAGTCTATTTTTTTCATAGTAACAAAACTGACAGCTTTTTTACTAAATATTTTCACCGAATATGGTTGTTTAATTTATTCATTACCATTTTGTTTTATGTATTTATAAGTGTTTTTTTAATGTTTAATTATTATTTAGTTGTACTTACATTGACGATTTGTTTTCTACTTCACACAAGTTTTCTTTTTTATTTTTTTACCTTTTGTTTTTTAAATATGATTTTTATTATTCACTTTCATGCTACTTACTTACTCACTTTTCACTGTTTTTATTACTTTTAGTGGTTACTCCATACACTGTAGCAGGCATTCCTGAATTAGTATAGCATTAATATTACTTTTATCATCTTCCAGTAATGCTTGAGCTTACAACAACTTAACTCCATTTATCCCTCATGACTTTCAGGTTATTTTTGTCACACATTTCAATTCAACGTATATTTTGGGAAATCCATAAGACATTACAGATGGCCTTCCTGCAGTCCATATGCCTTCACATTTATCCACATATTTACTCCTCCCAGTGATTTTTATTCTTTCATGTGCTTCCATGATTTCACTGGAATGAGTAATTCTTGCTAGAGCTCTCTTTCATATTTCTAAAAAGTATAGGCCTACTGGTAAGAAATCCACTCAGTTTTATTGTGAATGTGCTTTTATTTTTACCTTCATCTATCTGCTGGATATAGAATGCCATGTTAGCGGTTACTTCTGTGTCAGCGCTTTGGCGGTATCATTAGGATTTTTTCAGACCTCCACAAGTTCTGTAGAAAAGTGAGCTGCCAGTTAATCCTGTAAAGGTATTATTGCCTCTCTTTCTCTAACATCTTTTAAGATTTCCTTTTTCTCTTTGGTTTTCTGCAATTTGACCATGATATGCCAAGATTTATCTAAAATTATGTTTATTCATCTGGCTTTGCTTGAGCCATCTGAAACCATGGGCTGTTGTCTTTCATCTCTTTAGAAAAATGTTCAGTTGTCATCTCTTAAAAATGCCTAATTGCTATTTTCTTTCCTCTCCCTCTTGATCACCGGTTACATTGTTTGAGCATGACTAGTATGTCTCCTATACTCTAATCTGTTTTTATAAACTAATTTTTCTCTCTGTGCTTTATTTTGAATATATTTTATTGACTGTTCTTCTTACTCATTGTTCTGTCTGTGAAGAATTTGCTGTTAAAATCACTAATTCAGAGAGTATATATTCTAGCCCAATAATATTTGATTTCCTTGGAATATAAATTCCAGTTCCATGTTGAAATTCTGCATGCTTTCTATTTTTTTTTCTTTTCCTCTATTTTCTTGAAACATCTTAATCCAATGCATTCTTAAGAACTTGCCTGACAACTCTGATACCTGTACAATTTGCTGGTGAGCTTCTAGTGTCTACATTGTATTTTAGGGTGTGGTCCCATGATTCTTTCTCTTTACATGCCCATTTTTTATGGGATGACACCTATTGGGGAAAAAGAATTATAGGTGTTTTGAATTGTTTTAAATTCAGGTGAGGAGGGCTCTCCCTTTTTTATTGCCAAATAATTGGGAGACTGATACTTTAATCCAGTAAGACTTCTCTGTGCTCACACTGTGTGGCAGTTCTATTAAGGTTCTGTAAACTTTTTTGTACTGGTTCCTCAGGTGGAGGTATGGCCCTTCAGGGCTTCCAGGTGAGATCATCGTGAGTCTCTACATTCTCAGAAATGAAAGACTGCAGGAATTTCTGCTCTGATTTTGAGTTTTCAGCCTAGGTCTTTAACTCCCCATCCCACACAACATCGCAGTTTGACAATAGTCTTGAGGAGGAGACCAGCTGTGTTTAAAGTCCCTCAAGTTTCCAATTTTATCACTCCAGTTCTGAGAAAGTGACAAAAGCTCTGCTTGTCTCTCTGTTTACAGCAATGGCGCTCTTGGCTTGCAGCTGTTTCCAGGTCTGCAAGGGCCTCCAGGAAAAAAGAAACTGGAACTCTGCAGCCCTGTCAGTTCACCATTGCTTGAGGGAATTTTCATTTCTCATCTCTTGCTTTCAGGTTTCCTGTCTCTGGTAAGATTTTATTTTCTATGCAGCAGGAGGCTGTGGAAAATTCCACTCATCTTTCCTGAGATTGGGCTTTAGTTCTTCAGTCTCCTATCCTATGCCGAATTAGAGAACAGGAAATGTATTAAAAGGGTAATTATCTATCATTTGAGGACATTCCCATCTCTAAGTCTGTCACTCAAACCCTTCATGACTGCTGCAATCATTGTTGCTTATTCTGCACCTCAGAAGTAGGGCAAGCCTGGGTTGAGCCCAGTCTCTCAGCCTGTGTCCAGAATCAGATAATGTCCACAGGGAGATTTGAAAGACTGATTTTACCTTTTTATCTATCGTCTATGCATCTATCATCTATCTATCTATCTATCTATCTATCTATCATCACTCTATCTATCACCTATCTATCATTGATTTATTTAAAGATTTATCTGAGAGAGGGAAGGAAAGAGTGGAGGGCAAGGCAGAGGGAGAGAATCTCAAACAGACTCCCTGATGAGCCTAGAGCCCAATGCACTGGGCTCAGTCTCAGGACCCTGAGATCATGAGTTGAACTGGAATCAAGAGTGGGACATTCAACCAACTGAAACATCCAGGTCTCCACACCTTTTTATTTAAAAGCTTTCTTCTCTTTACTATGTAGTCTTCATAGTTTTATGGTTCTCTGACACTTGCTATTAAACTTTTAAAAATTTATATTTTATCTGACTTCTGTGGTTGGTTTCAGTAAGAGTGTTGGTCTACTATGAAATTCTCCATCCTACCCCAAAGCAGAATTCCTGACTTGTTTTTTTATATAAAAAAAATAAATGTCGGGGCTCCTGGGTGGCTCAGTGGGTTAAGCCTCTGCCTTTGGCTCAGGTCATGATCTCAGG
The DNA here is from genome assembly GCF_022355385.1 of Mustela nigripes. Classification (NCBI taxonomy): domain Eukaryota; kingdom Metazoa; phylum Chordata; class Mammalia; order Carnivora; family Mustelidae; genus Mustela; species Mustela nigripes. Next base: position 110,041,204 of record NC_081557.1, read on the forward strand.
GTCCTGGCATTGAGCCCCGCATCAGACTCTCTGCTCAGCACGGAGCCTGCTTCCCCTTCTCTGCTTGTGTCTCTGCCTACTTATGATCTCTCTCTCTGTCAAATAAATAAATAAAATCTTAAAAAAATATATGTAATTTTTCATCTTTTTCCTTCTACATGAGAGTTGCTTTCAGACCATCTGTATGTATCCAGTGGCTTTTACTCACAGTTTCTAGGCACAAAAATGAAGGCTAAAAAAATAATTTTATTTCAAAGGAAAGGAAAATCCATACACATAATTTATTTCATCTCTTCCAAAAGTTGCTGATTGGTTTTAATCTACAGCCTAAAATAAGAGAAGCCACCAAAACTAGTTTTTCTATAAATACCAACTTTTTGATAACATGATATCTATATTTGTGATTTCTGAATAGGAATTTCTTTACTCAAAACTTTTATAGAAGAGCATTTTCTAATTACACATCCACAGATTGGTAAAATCAGGCCCCACACTCATGTCTTTTCTGTCTCCTGTCCTCCCTTCAGTGACATTGGTCCCAGATTAATGGCTCTTGTGCCATACTTATACTCCAAACATCTAAACATGTCCTTGTCCTTCAGTGTTGTTCATAAGGAATCTTGATACTTTTGTGTTTTGTAATGTAATTTTAGTTGGGAAACATCTTTGTGGAGGATTTGCGTCTTTAAAAATACACAAGCAGGGCACCTGGGTGGTTCAGCTGGTTAAACAACTGCCTTTGGCTCAGGTCATGATCCCAGAGTCCTGGGATTGAGCCCCACATCGGGCTGGGGAGTCTGCTTCTCCCTCTGACCTTCTCTCCATTATGTTCTCGTGCTCTCTCTCTCCCAAATCAATAAAATCTCTAAAAAAAAAAATTAAAAATAAAATAAAAAAAACAGGCATTTTGTATCAGCATTTGCCCAGGATGGTGCCATCAAGAAGTTCTGATACCTCTTTGCTTCTGTAAAACAATAACAATGGCAACGTTAGTATAGCATTTTCTGCTTGCAAGGTAGCTTTCCATATATCACATTTACATCTCAGTAAACATGTAACAAAGCCATTATTTTCTCCATCTGAAAACTGCGAAAACTAAAAATCTGAGACTTTGATTCCCCAAAGTAAGATTGCTAGAAGTGAGCTGAACAGGGGCTTAAATCCAGGTGTTTCAATTATAAAATCCATGCTCCATTCCTTTACTTTATTGTTTTAGCTAGCATTGTCTTAGCAAGTATTGTGGTAGGAACTGGGAAAACATGATCGTATCAGGTCCTGCCCAGATGTCTACACAGTCCATGGGAAGATGTAAACTAATGACCCTCAACTGTCAGATAATAATATCATACTATGCAGATGATGGCATGGGGGCATACAGGCTTGCATTGAAATGCAGATTACTAAAGGCTTATCTGAGAAATGACACTTGTGCTGGGTTTTCAAGGTGCAAAGACTGGCTGAAGAATAAAGAACATGTTTCAGAGGCAACAGTAAGTGGAAAGGCATAGAAGTGTAAATCAGAAATGCTCTAATATTCTAAATATAATATTTCACTTGGGGAATGGTTCAGAAGGTAATGATTAACCTATCGTCCATTAAAGATTCTTAGAGCTCGAATTGTTCCCCAGAGTCTACCTAGCCAATCTACTTGTTAAGCAGTCACATAGCATCTTTTTGATAGCAGCCAAGTGGGCATCAGTCCATATAAGAAACCTTTACAACCGCTCTAATATATCCTCCATTTACTCACGACTCTTCTATTCTTTCTGAATTGTTTCAAGAAATGAGCTTCAGAGTTCATATACTACCTTGGGTAACATTATCCCTAAATCATCAGAGACAAGGAGAGTACAAAGAATAACATACCAATGTTTCAGTTTGTTAAACTCATCATGCATTTTACCAGCTATTTTTGAAAAAGTCACTGCATTCTTTGAGGACACCAATTTCTTTCCACTTAGAACAGGTCATCATAAATTTTCAGCTAAATGTATGTTATAGTCAATGGAACAACATGTACAAGCTTTTATTTTATCTTCTTATACTTTCATTTGGTGACAGTGTCCTAATCTGAAAGAAAAGTAGAATAGTATAATTGTCATTTTTATCTTAGAGATCCAAGTATAAACTGAAATAGTTTTTCAGTCATAAGAATTGTTAAGCTTTTGTAAAAGCATGTACTTCTCAAAGATGTCACATAGTTTGTTTTATTCTTACGTTTTATGACTGATCCTGAACCACAGCAGACACTGTGTCTGCCTGGCATGCTGAACCAGAATTAAAATCAGTTTCTAATCCAGTGATTTTCCCATTACACCGTGTTGCCTGACTCACTAGTCTCCTCCTCTTCCTCTCTCTCTCTCTTTGCCTTTTACTGAATATACTCCAAAATCTTATTATACTTTGTAAATTCCACAGTGAAAGAAGTGTTACCTTCCCTGGAGTTTATGCTGTTGATTAGGTTTTCTGAATTCCATAACCAAATGACAAATGACTTTGACTTTAGGGAGCTCCCTCTTTGTGTCAATTACTGAATATTCCCTTTCTGAATCTTAGCTTCATTTCTTATCCCTGACACAGAAGTAGGACTTGACCTACTTTCTAAATTTATATTACATTGCACTTTACCCTCACATCCAACAACCCAATTTATCTCACTGCTTTGAAGAAAAGAAAAATGATGTGAACATATTTCTTGGTGAATTTTTAAGTTAAACTCTTAGTAAGCCCATAAGTTTGAGATGAGACATGTGAAACTACTAAAAAGATAGCAAGAGAAAAAAAAAATTACAACTTATCATAGTTTGTCACTTAACTGTAAGGTTAAGTATATCGACATAGACCATAATCCTCATAAGCAAGTTTGGGGAGTCACATTCTAATGAATTATTTCTATCTTCTAGTGAAGATATTGCAAGATAGAAATCAGGATTAAACAAAAAAACCTAGAGGCTCAAGATGGAAGAATTTAAGAACAAAGAAAAGGAAAAGAATCTTATAAAAACAATACAATTTCCATATCTGAAGTAATGAGCTTCCAGATTTAAAAGAACCACTGAGTCACTACCCAACACATGAAGAAAATTTGGAAAGTTTCCAAAAGAAAGTCACATGCAGAATATGGGGGGTAGAATGTTTTCAGACTTCTAACTAACTATAGTTTCACACAGAGAAATGGCATAATCTTATTTATGATTTTATAAAATGACTCTGGATGCTGATAAAGAATGCATTGGGAGGAGGGAAAGCAGGGAGATCGGTTAGGAGGTTCTCACAACCATCCAACCGATAGGAGGAGGAGGAGGATGGAGAGCTGTTAAAGTCTGAGACAGACTCAAAAGGATTGTGAAAGTAAGGAATTTTAGGGAAGGAAGACCTACCAGCTGCCAGAATCCATAGATCCTCCTTCTACAGTGTTGTTGCAACAAAAAGAGGTCCACAGACTGTATCTGTAGGTACACACGGTCTGAAGATTTGGAATTCTCATGACACCAAGTAACCTTTACCTTCCTATCCCTGTATCACATACATATACTCTTTTGACTAAGTGTATCTTTATTGAAGGGTGACTTCTACCCAATCCCCTTTCTCTTTCCATAATGCCCAACACAATAAGAAAAGAGTAATTACAAAAGCTGGTGATCTAAACAATAGTTCACCATCTTGGCCTCAACCTAAATTCTAAATGACATGGCAATCTAACTCATAAGAGTATAAATCCATACAGTGGCAGACAGATTATATTCCTTAGGTGTTTGGAGGGAGAGTTTGCTGCTAGAGTGGCCATGGAGGTGGGGACTTGGACAGGACCTTGAAATAGGAGTGTTTTTTTGGTGGTGAGTACATGAGAGACATTGCAGAAAGCACAGCATCAATAGTAGGGAAGACCTGATTTTCATGTTTGGTATGCAGAGAGTAGAAGACCCCGGCCAGAGAGGTGTTCAGTACCATTTTCATACCAAATAAGAACACTCTTTGTTTTTGAGTAGTGCCATTCATTCACAATTTGGGCATCTAGCCCCAGGATCCTAGTGCCACTGCTCTTCCCACAGCTAGCCCTGGCTCTGATTATTTTAACATGACTGACCCAGAAACCATTTGGCACCCCCAATTTTTGAACACTCATTCTATTTTATATTTCCTTTTTATGGTAAGATGGAGTTGATCCACTCAGATCTCCCCTCAAAGGAACTTGATGTCTGGAACATAGGTGACTGACAACCTCTAGCAGCCACACTTCGAGATACATCTTCTTGTTCACACCAGGGACACACTTTGCTCCCAAAGTGGATGCTTTTAGGATGTTTCCAGTCACTAACTGAGCACAGCAAAGATACTTGAACTTGATACTTATTTTTGCATATTGGAATGACCAAAACTTCTCAGAACTAAACTGAGGTCTGAGTCTCTTCCTTCCCAACTCCTCCTTCCCACATCATTTGCTCAGGTATATAATCAATGTCGTGGTGGGAAAGCTGCTCCTGCCTTCTGAGGCATTTCCTATGAGTCTTATAAACCCAATTCCACCTCGCTGTCTCCTTCTCAGAGGACCAAACTGATATACCTAGTCACGTCTCCTGAAGAATTAAGATCAACAATTTTCCCTATCAGAGTCAATGGAGGATAAAAATCTTTCAGGGGAACACTATTCTGAGCCAAAGAATCAAGGATTCCTTTCAAGTTTAATTAAGTTTCTGTGCCCAGGTTGAAGGGGATTTTAAAAGTCATCAACCCCAGATCCTGATGTGTGTTTACTTAAGTAGATCGGTCACCAAAAAAAGGCCTCATTCTCCACCCTACCCCATATCCACATCTTTTGCAGTGTAACTTTGCAGCTACTCTAATCAGGAGGTGAAGACTCTTCATTCCCTACCCTGTGTACCTAGACTGGCCGCACAACTTGCTTTGGACAATAGAATGTGGTGGATGAACACTGAGCCAGTTCCAAGCTTAGACTTCAAGGAAACTTGTATGCTTCTAATTTTTCCTTGGTCCTCTGCCTCCACAAGAGAACGGGATTAAGGTCATCTGTTAGGGAATGAGAGACCACATGAGACAGAGCTATGTCAGTCTAGTTGCCCAGCAACAGTCTCAGAACTGTGAGAAAGCCCAACCAGAGCGAGTATGGCTGCCTAGCTGATCTGTAGCTGACTGCAGTGAGGGAGAGCCTCCCTGACCCTAGACAAACTATCAACCTGACCTGTACACAGGAGCAATGATAAACATTTTTTAAGCCAATGAGTTCTGGGATGGCTTATTATGCAACATCAGAGTGACAAAGATAATTGATACATGCATCTTCTACAATCACCTTTTTAAGTGAGACTCCAACCACTTTCTGCTTGATTATATCAGTGACAGGGACTTAAATAATTCATCAAATTTGATAAGATTTAATTTTCTTCTTTATTTTTTAAGATATTTTTAAGAGTGAGCCAAAGGGAGAGAGAGAAAGCGAGGGAGGCAGGGTATGGGGCAGAGAAGTAGGCTCCCTGCTAAGCAGGGAGCCCTATGCAGGACTGGATCCCAGGACTCAGGGATCGTGACCTGAGCCAAAGGCAGATGCTTAACCACCCGAGTCACCCAGGCACCCTTTCTTCTTGTTTCTTAAAGTAAAAATAAAATCAGATGACCCGACTATTGTTTATCAGACTATGTCAATAAATACTCAGTGATATTTATACTATACCTCCCCTCTCCTACAGTCGTTTTCCTGTTTATTCTATTTCAGAACATTTCCAGTTAAGATATTAGGACTGATTTTTCCTAATTCCATTATATTATTAGTCCACTTATATTTTTAGTGCAATTAGAGAATTCGATCAATGCATTTGGAACATATTTTATTGCATATGTTCTTCAGCATCAAGGACTATTTTTGAAGCATGGGGATTTCTTATTGGTGACTTTGGTTACTTTTAGGAGATCTATATCTCAATTGTAGAAATGATTATATGTTGTATTTAAGGCTTTGTGTGGGTCTGTGTATCAGTTAGGAAATCATGCGGCTATAATCAACAGAAAACCTAATTACCGGGGCGCCTGGGTGGCTCAGTGGGTTGGGCCACTGCCTTCGGCTCAGGTCATGATCTCAGAGTCCTGGGATCGAGCCCCGCATCGGGCTCTCTGCTCAGCGGGGAGCCTGCTTCCTCCTCTCTCTCTGCTTGCCTATCTGCCTGCTTGTGATCTCTGTCAAATAAATAAATAAAATCTTTAAAAAAAAAAAAACCTAATTACCATGACTTCAACAAATAAGAACTTTTATCCCCACTCATGCAATGAAAATTCTGGAGTTACTGGAACTGGCTTCCCACAATGTCTGGGATTCTTATGAACCCAAGATAATGGTCTCAGCTCCAAGTATTTTATCAGGGCAGGAAGGAGAGGTGGAAAGATAATACCAGAGGTTTTTTTTTTGTTTTGCTTTTTTAATTAAAAATAAGCTCCCAGAAGATTTTGTTTTGTGCAATTGACTAGGTTTATACCACGTAGTCGCCACTGTCCAGGAACACAATAAACACGCACCAAAACAAGCAGTTAGCTTTTTCACCTTCTGTGGAGGCAGCAAGGGAGATGGAGATAGGGAACAGCGACTGGGTTAGCCAACAACTGTGTTTGCTGTAGTATATGCAATAAAACAAAAAGTAAAATTAGGGAAATAAGATAAGGCATATCAACTAATACAGGATGTGTGCATTCAACATGTACTGGGAAATTTTTGAAAGATGATAAATATCCTAAGACTTTCCCAGAACCCCTATAATTGCTTAAAATAATGGTGGGGGTTATCTGTATTGCGGATGAGGAACTTTACCCAGAGAATACTGAATCAGACCAGAGCTCCAGAATGTTCACTGGAAATAAAAGTGTTTCAGGAAGTTCAAACTGCACTTTCATCCCCAAGCCCCGCTCCTCTCTCCCACTCCTCCTCTTCCTTACCCCTCCTTCTACTAATCCTCAAGTGCAAGCAAGTCTATCTCCCAAATACAACTGAAACCACTTTTTCTCTCCATTCTCACTGTTTTCATTATGGGCCACTGATTACCCTCTTGCATTACTACAAGAGGGGCCTTACTACTCCTTATCTCTGGCATTTTAGGTGAAGAATCAATACACAACAATTCTGTTGGGGTCATATTCTTATATCCAAATTGAATATTCATACTAGTTTTCTTAAAAATCCTTTCCCTTGAAGATAAAAATCAAGTACCCTTTTGGCAAAACTTAAAAGCCTACCCCCTCCCCTTTTTTAAGCCCTCTTGATGGAGTCTTCCTGATGGTCCTCTCTTAACTCATTCACCTGACCTAGCGTACCTTTGGCTAGTCCCCTAGATGCCACAAACATTGCCCACTTTCTTCTCTGCGTTTTCTTGCCTGTTCCTTCACTAGGAATAGCGTTAGGGTCCATTACTCTGAAGGCCAACCCCTTTTGCATCTTTTAAATCTCATCTCAATGGTGCCTTCACCTTGATGTCTGTTATGTGCCTCTCTAGTAGACTCCCAGAACCAACTGTGTTCTTAGCACCTACTTATCACTATTACACACTTACTGATAATTGTTTATGTCTATCTCTTTGACCTCTTAAAATTCATGCCCATCTAAGTTAGTCAGGCCACTAAATGCAATACCGCAGTGTCACCTACATACTGACATTGCTCTGTCCTTTATTCCGACACCAAAGTCAGGTGCTGCCTGGAAACTATGACCTAACTAAGGCTGTGAGTCCCAGACTACATTCTTGTGTTTTTACTTGCTTCCCTGTCCAATGTTTAATCCCATTCCCAATACTCTCTAGGTGTATTTGTTACATCCCTGAAAGGAGAGAGAGGGGTTAATTTGTAGCAAAATCCCTCCTTCTCCATGAGCAGAAACTCCACTCTCTGAGACTCCCTTCCAAATCCATAGCTCTGGTTCGCCCTCAAAGTGGTAATTTCCATGGCCGCACCTGACATCACATAGATGTAGTAAATCATTTACCTCAATGTGGGTTCTGAATCTCTGCGGGTAATTGGACAGGTCCCTGAGTGAGAAAGCAGGGGTTCATTAGGTCATGAACTGACAAATGGAACAGCCAAAATAGCTGCTTCACTTGTTTCATTTTTCCACAGATTTTTCCTGATCCCAGTTTTCTCAATTCTTTCAAATTATTCCCTATCCCCTTCTTTCTATATTGTTTAATTTTTACTCTCTTTAGATTATATAAATGCATAGCAAACACTTTCATCTCCAGTAGTGTAAAAGTAAACTTCAGCCTAATACACCCGTATTTGTAGACCGAGCTAATTGAAAAAAAAAATGGCAATATGGCTTTCTACCCTCCTGTATTACATTTCCTGAACTCTAAATATAGATCCCTAGGAACTCCTGCAGTCTGGGAGACCCGCCATGACAGCTCAGATGTAGAATTCTCCTGTCAGTAACTTCATGGAAAAGGGGTCTGAAGGAATTCAGTGCTATTTCAAGGACGACCAGCATCCCTTAAAGACTAAAGCAACAACACTTCAGATTCAGATATCGACCAAGCCCTGGTGATCCAGAAAGCTCTTGATAAAAGGAAATGTAAGGTAGTTTTCTTGCTGAATCAGATCACCTGAGAGTACACTACATAAATTGCAAAAGCAATAAGCAAACAAAATTATAGATATATTTGATATCTGTCTTATTTAATGGATTTTATATTTTATTTTTAGAAGACAGGATAAATTGTAATTCGTCTTTTAAGCAAAAATCATCACTGTGTGAATAGTGTTGTTCATCACACAAGTACTGAAATAACCCAAATGCCTTACAAGTCCCCTGGGCCCAATTTTGGAGGAGCCATTCCTCAGGGCCTCCTTGGATTCTCCCACACAGACTCTGTTCCAACTCCCCTAGGTGAGTTCCAAGTAAGACCACACTCTTAATTTCAAACACCCAAACTGGAGGCCAGGCTTCTTGAGGGTTAAAAATTAGTGCTTGACTCAAGGGCTGAGGAAATAGAAGATAGGCACCCATTCAGACACCACTGATAGATTTTATAGCCTTAGATAAATCACTTAACTTATTAGAGCTGCAAATTCTTCATCTGTAAAAGAAGGTCAAACGAGAAAATATCATGTGTGTATTCCATTAAACAATCTGCAAATCCCTTCAAGTGTTTTCTAATTTGGTTTTTAACAAAAAACTTTATGTGAAAGGCTGGGCTGGATTGAAATTACTGTCTTACATTAATGATAAGGGCTAGAGGGAAACTGGGTTTCTCCAATTACAGGGATTTATTAGCTGGCAAATAGCGGCACTCACGAACAGGTCTTTTGGCTTCACTCTCTGCTCTTTTTTCAGCATGATCGGCTTCTTTACGAAGTTCTCTGCAGTCTTCACAGTTTTTCATTTTAATTCTTAATGCACTATGGCTGAAGCCCAGCAATGCTATTATATGAGATTAAATGTATTGTATCTCTTCAGTTCCACCAAGTGGTCGAGCTCCTATGTACTAGGCTCTGTGTTAGGTACTGAGGAAGACAGAGCTGAATAATGCTGTTTCATTTTCACTGCATAATGCTATTGTATACAACTACCAAATTATATGAATATAACTTTTTTCTCAGAACAATGCTGCTTATCCTGGGTATTTTCATCCTTGTTTAACAATAAAAAAACACAAAAACAAAAGCCAGCCAGCCAAATAAAAAAACAGAACAGGCTCAGGGGAGAGTCAAAAGAAAGAGTTAGGGCCAAAAATATTTAGAAAGGAAGTGTACTTGCAAAGGGTATAAAGGAAATGAGAGTTTTGAAGGACTAGCTGCCTAAATAAATAAATACATTCAATAAATATTTAAAGGAAAAAACAAACACACATGGACACACACTCAATAATCAAGGTTACCATGTTTTCTTCAGTCTTTTCATGGTAGACTAATTTTTATCATATTCAAAATTCAAACTCTGAATATCACCTTGGTCAAACTCAAGGATAACTCAAGTTCAAACTCAAGGATAAAATTGCTTTTGTTAGATAATCTGGAATTTTGCCATGTAATCTTCCAATTAATTGCTGTAGTCCAAAATGGCTAGCTGTTGAACTTGGATTAAGTAATTGACATCTAAAAAGTCATCTTCTGAACAGAAATAGCTTTGGAGATTCTCGCTTTCTTTCTTAGTTTAGTCTAAAAATGTATGTTCATGATGTAAACTCTACCCATGAAAATATTTCCTGCAGTATTAATAGTCAGGACAATGTAATATGTTCTTTATTGAATTCTATTAAAATTCCCCCTCACCAAATTACATTTGGATCTTTAGATCATATTAGAATCCTTTAGGTAAGTGTAACTTAAAAGTAACCTAAAACCAGAAACAGTCTGTGGAAGATAAGACTAAATGGCTCTAACTGATTAATTAAAAGATAATATATTTGTGTCATTTTCAGCAGCTAAGTTTGTGATACTTTTTACAGTAGTGACAAAACTATTACATAGCACAAGCACTTGCGAAACACTTTGGTATTTTCTTTAAAATTACATAAACCTACCATATGATTCTTCCATTCCACTCATAAGTATTTACCCAAAAGAAATGAAAACACACATCTATACAAAGACTTTATTTGAAATAAAAAAATTTAAAAAAAAGAAACAAAGAACCAAAATGTGTATCAACAAAGAATATATAAACAAATCTGGTATACCCATATGCTGAAATGTTACCTAACAATTTGAGAGAATAAAAAATTTATCTATGTAACAGTATGGATAAAATTCAGAACAATTTTGCTAAGTGAAAGAAAGCCAGAAGAAAAAGAACTATATACTATATGATTTCATTCAGATGAATTCTAGAAAATACAAACCAATCTCAGCAGCAGATCAGTGGTGGTGACGGGAGAGGTGGCATGGGTAGAGATGGGTGAGGAAATTTCAACAAGTATGAAGAAACTTTTGTAGGTGATGGGTATATTCACTGTATTGATTGTGGCAGTAGTTTCACAGGTGTATAAATATGTCAAAATTTATTAAATTGTATTTTTTAAGGGCGCCTGGGTGGCTCAGTGGGTTAAGCCGCTGCCTTCAGCTCCGGTCATGATCTTGGGGTCCTGGGGTCGAGTCCCGCATCGGGCTCTCTGCTCAGCAGGGAGCCTGCTTCCCTTCCTTTCTCTCTGCCTGCCTCTCTGCCTACTTGTGATCTCTCTCTGTCAAATAAATAAATAAAATCTTTAAAAAAAATTGTATTTTTTAATCTGTGTCAATCATATCTCAACAGAGCTCTTAGAAAATAAATACAAAATATCATGGTTACCAGATTTATGCTAATATGTTCATAAATAGACAAACAAAAATCATTTTTCACATGTTTATCATATTCCTAAAGGTTACAACACAGCTTAAGAGATCAAGAGCAAAAATCCAGGATAACATTGTGCCTGCTAGAAAGTTCAAGATTCTGGGAATTAGTCAAAGTTTTATATTTAGGGTACTGGAATCATATATCAGACAGGACGATCCTGTTAATTTTGATTTATTTTAAGGCACAGTATTCATTTTGTTTGGCTGTGCAATAAGAAATGCTTTTGAAGAGGGGTTTCTTGAGGTCCAAATAACTTGCCAAAAGTCACACATGACCCTAGTGAAAGTTGGAAATTGAACCTTAACCTAATTCTGATGCCTTCTCCCTTCCTTCCTACTGCCCCAATGTCCCCTGCCTCGTTTGTCTGTGACTCTAAAATTGAAGGGCAAGGTTACGCCATAATTTTAACTTAGACCTTAAAGAAACAGGGACTTGAGAAAACTTGATAAATTGCTTTATTCAAATTGTTCTATACTCCTTTTCCACCTTCCACTCTGTTTTCGTCATGATAAATCTTGTTTTTCTTTCCCAACACCAGGATATTTCTAAAGAAGAATCCAGAAAAACTACCATCCCATGACTTCTGAGAGTTTTACATTCCTCCTGGAAAATTCTAGAGCCTCCCCAGGCTGAGCGTTGCTATAGTTCTCTGACTTCTCTGCTCTTTCTGTCATTCCCCAGCTTTTCTTTTCTTTAACTTTGCTTTTCTTTCTTTTTTTTTCTTTAATATGGAAATGGACTTCTCTTGTTCCTATCCTATCCTTTGTCCATTCCCCATGAAAAAAAATTTTCAATACATTCAAAGAGACTGATACTTATTTTGTTTAATCTGGAGATGCTCTTTTTGTTATCCACTAGCACTAACTTATTAAAATGAAGCTCAAACACATTAATATAATAATTTTGACATTAAGATAACTATTATTAATTGAGAATGTTCTATATCCTTGTCTTATATGTTTGTTCTACATCTGTGTGTTATCTGATATAATCTTCAAAACTCCATGAATAGATATCATTATCTTCATTTTACAGGAGAGGAAAATATGGTCCAGAGAGGTCATTTACAAAATTGCCTGCAAAGAAATTTGCCAAATGGCTCAGCTATTAAGTATTAGAACCAAAATTCAACCTCTTTAATGTCTGGTTCTAAGGACAGGATCTCCTTTATGCTGTATAACCTCTGAACAAAGACATTCTTATGACCTGTTATGCAACCAAACTCAGAAGTTGATTCAAATGTGAATATTATATCAGTCTCTAACTCAAAAGTGTCAGTGGCATGGTTATTTTTTTTTTTTCCCTACCTTACTTCTACATTATTCCATCTGTTTTCAAGGTCTTTTTGTGTCCAGGTCCACCTCTTCTCCCAGTTAAAAGAATGACCCAAAGAAGCGCTTTCCTGTGTTACCAGGATCAACAGAGCTGTTAGTGAAATAGCACTTTTAAACTCCCAATCACTCTCTACTACAACCACATCGCTATAGGTTTTGAGCAGAAATTTAGGGTATGCGGTAGGAAATTGATTGACAGTGAAAGATTTCATTTTGGCATTTTTCCCCACGTATGACTAATATTAGTTGTCATAGAAAGAATATTGATCCAGAACCTCCTTCCTTTTGGATGAGATTCTTAAAACATCCTCTGAAGAAATTTCTGAGCAACGGGTAGAATATGGCTATGTTCTATTGCATCTGCTACAGCACAAATGCATGTGTCAGGTTAAACAGTATCATGACTTCAGTAGGTCTTAGTCATGCCTCGCCTCAGACCCCTATTCAACTTCCTTCTATTTAAACTAGAAGTCCACAAACTTCTTGTTTCAGCTGGCACACATAGAGAGCTCAGAGTTTTTAATGCTCTCCTTATAACAGAAAAAGCTAGACAACCTAAAAAGCAATGCCTTTTTTGGGTGGGGGGTGGGAGTGGGGGTTGGGGAGTGCTATATTAGAGAACTGAAGACATTGGGCAAACCACTAATCCCCAATCAGGGAAGAAAAGAGTATTCAGACCCAGGTGCAGCCACTGAGATTTTCTTATTAGTAGAGAAGAAACTGGAGCCATTAAAAGGCAGGAAATTCACAATTTTGATGAATTGTTGGAAGCAGTGTTTAAACAACCATGAAAATGAGAAACTCCTGGGGCCACAATCTTAGTGGGAGCATGCTTTCCTGGACTTCTCCTCCAAGACCCCCACAAGGAACAGGGATCTTAGAAAGGACTATCAAGTGCAAATGAATTAAATTCTCCAAAGACATAGTGACTAAATGAATTTTAAAAGTAAGACCTAGAGGCGCCTGGTGACTCAGTGGGTTAAAGCCTCTGCCTTCGGCTCAGGTCATGATCCCAGGGTCCTGGGATCAAGCCCCACATTGGGCTGTCTGCTCAGTGGGGAGCCTGCTTCCTCCTCTCTCTCTGCCTGCTTCTCTGCCCACTTGTGAACTCTATCTGTCAAATAAATAAATAAAATCTTAAAAAATTAAAAGTAAGACCTAGCTCCATACTACCTACAAAAGAGACACCATAGATTTGAGAGTACACATAGGATAAAGGTGCTGGGATAGAAAAAATAGTCCACGCAAATGGAAATCAGAAGAAAGAAAGAACAGGTATACTTACATCAGAAAAAGTAGACTTTAAGTCAGACACTGTAACAAAAGACAAAGACGGTCATTATTTAATGACAAAAAGGTCAATTCATAAAAGGATAAAAAATTGTAAATATAAATGCACCTAACATTAGAGCACTTAAACATACAAAGCAAATATTAACTGACCTGAAGGGAGAAAGAGACAGCAATACAATAACAGCAGAGGACTTCATACCTCACTTTCAACAATAAATAGATCACCCAAACAGAAGATAAAAACAAAAACAAAGAGGACACTCACGAAGATGGCGGAGAAGTAGCAAGCTGAGACTGCTTCAGCTAGCCGGAGTTCAGCTAGATAGCTTATCTAAAGATTGCAAACACCTGAAAATCCATCGGCAGATCGAAG
>NC_081557.1:110065526-110094606 GCF_022355385.1 Mustela nigripes
ACGGAAAAATTCAACACAAAAAAAAAGAACAAGAGGCAGTACCGAAGGCTAGGGACCTAATCAATACAGACATTGGTAATATGTCAGATCTAGAGTTCAGAATGACAATTCTGTTAGTTGTACTTTTATACAGAAATGTTCCCAAGACACTTTGGCTTTCAAGATTGCTCTGAAGTACCTTGTCTCTAGACAGATACACAGCAAGCTATGAGACATAAATTAAATTGATTCACAGACCTGTACCCCTGAGGATAAAAATATATGTTTATAAAAAATAAAAAATTAAAAAAAAAAAAAAAAAAAAAAAGAAGCCTCTGGCTCTGAATATAATGTTGAAGTAAATAAAGATGTTGAAGTAAATAAAGATGTTATCATCCATATTGGTGGATAGAAAAACGGAGGCCCCAAATGACCTGGTTAGACATGATTATCTTCCTAATAGAATTGAGTTCAAATATCTATATCTGTAATCGCCCAATCACGGAAACACTTCCATCATGACATTTCTCTGTGGAAAGAAAGGTGCTGAGTGAGTACAGGGTACTCATACCATCTACTTTCCTCTCTGCTGTGTTGGTAACTTGTAAAATCAGACAAAAGGGCCATGGCAGAACACAATCACTTTCGTTTTTCAGCCATTAGATGACAAAGCTCAACTGCACTATTTGGCAAAAAAATAAGTTTCACAGATTTATGCTAGGAAACAAAGTATTTTAAAAAATAAAATTCATGTAATGTCTGGAGCTGTCCCGTTCATAGGACATCAAGAGACATAAAATTTTCTGCACCCCCTGATAGCATTGATTTAAAGAAGAGTCAGTTTCCAAGTGAACCATGGATTTATTTTCTCCAGATTTTCCTTTTGAAAATATGCTAAAAGGAAAATGGTGGAATGCCAAAGTGGTGATTTACACGTTTTGCATTAGCAATTACATATTTGACATTAATGCTATCAGAAAAAAAAAATACATTTAGGTTTGCTTTAATGCCTTTGATATTGATGGCCTATGAAATTACATTGAAAAATCAATGTGTTGAAGTACGTTGGTGACTGTCAGGGAAATTGAGAAGCCATTATCATTTACAATCGCTTTTACATTCTAAATTTGAAATCCATTGCTGCAGTGTGTCTTTGGTTATAAAAGACTTTTTTCCTATGAATCTCTGAATAAGAACCCCTCCCCCACTCTTGTTTCTTGTTTTTTATGGAGAGCTAATGTTGACAGAGAAAAGCTGTTCAATGTAGATTCATAAGAAAATTATTTTCTTTATTTTCTAGAATTGCACTGCATTGGAGAAATGACAAATATTCAAGATATGTAAATATCCTTGCTAAAATTTGCAGAAATGGTCCCTGACCTAAAGCGAACAGTGTGTAATATTGTTTGACCTTTTTACGACCTCTCTCTTGGAATAGAGCTTGAATCATAAGATTCTGGTTGCCTAACGAGGCATACAAGTTCACTGAATACTGTTTCTAGAATAGTGCTTCCCTGACTGACCTGTCCATCCACAATAGCGATGACTTTCCTAAAAGACAGAGGGATCATAGAACAAGTTGGAGGATTGTTTTGTGGTATTTTCTCACGAATTCTTGAACTATAAGAGAATTTGGTCTGAGGTTTACTTTCCTTGTAATTTAGTAGGGAGGATGTGATAGAGGAGCCCTAAAAGTCTTCACCTAGCTCAACTGTCCCAAATATTTTCCCTAAATATTATGTATGACCATATTGACAAAGGCCAGTTAGCAGTGTACCCTTGTTTCAGGTCAGGCCATTTGTTTTATTGCCATTACAAAGTACACAGACTAACTGCCTTAAAATACAGAACTTTATTTTCTCTGAGTTCTGGAGACTGGATCAAGATATTGACAATATCAGCTTCTTCTGAAGCCTCTCTCCATGGCTTGTAGATAGTCATGCTCTCCTGTGCTCACATGGTCTTCCCTCTGGACATATCTGTGTCCAAATTAGGGCACCATTCTTCCTGAATTAGGGTCCATCCAAATGACTGCATTTTAACTAATTATTTCTTTAAAGACCTTGTCTCTAAATATAGCCAAATTCTGATACACTGGCAGTTTAGAACTTTAAAACATATAATTTTGGGGGGAAGGAGGACATAATTTATTCCATAACACTACCCTTAGTGGAAGCGTGTAGGAAACAGTTTGCAGTTAAGAGATGTGAGAAATATTCTCTCTCTCTCTCTCTCTCTCTCTCTCTGTCTCTTTCTCTCCCCCTCTTGCTTCCCTCACTCTCCCTGTCCTGTGCTTTCACTGAAGGCTGGAAGTGTTTCTGTTTACCTCAATAATACCTCAATAGTGAAAGATTTTCTTTCTCTTCATCCACACCAGCACCCATGAAGAGTAGCAGCTTCTTGTTCACACCGAGTGCCTAGGATCTAAACGGTGACTCTCTTACCATCATGGTGCTCTAGGGTTCTCCATCAGCCCTGGAGTTCAGGTTTTCTATAGAGACAGGGCTCTTTCCTTCCCTTTACTCTTTGTCACCAGTAGACACTCTCCAGCCCTCCCACTGATCTGTTCCTCTCCTCCAGTGATTGATTAGTCCCTTGATGGGGTAAGGAAGTGGTCAGTGACCGCTGCCTCCAGCCTAGAAATCTCCACCATTCCAATTAACCTTGTGTCCTGGGTAAATAGGAGACACAGACTTGTGTCCTTTTACCAGTGACTATCTCCTCAAGTTTCTTAAGATATGTTTTGGTGGCAGCAGGGTGAGTCTATAGGTCCCAGGCCTCGGAAAAAAGTTGAGGAAAGAGATGCCACATTTTCTCACATTATTCCCCAAAGTTTATGTGAACTCTGTGCAGGGTGGAAGAGATGGGGGGGGTGTCTTTTTTTTTTTTTTTTTCCCAAATGAGGGGACAAGCAGAAAAACTTAATCCTAATGTTTAACAAACATTTTCTCTCTTCGAAGATGTTCTTTCTCCCTTCTCATTTCAAACTGTGAAAATCTAGTAGGAGAAATTAGAAATTCAAGCCTTAAAATAAGGCAGCCCCAAGATAAAGAGTAATCATGGAAGCTCAGAAAACATAAAGGCTTCACCAGAGACTTAATATGTAAATATTAATATGTAAGAGACTTAATATGTAAATGTTTTCCAGGCCACCTGCCTCAGGTTACCTTATTTATACAATTAATATATGGGTAGAAAGAGATATTATTTACTTATTTATTTATTTTAAAGATTTTATTTTTTTATTTGACAGAGACGGGGCCAGGGGAGAGCCAGAGAACACAAATGGTGGGGAGGGGCAGGGAGAGCAGAAAGAGCAGGAGAAGCAGGCTCCCCTCTGAGCAAGGAGCCCAAAGCAGGGCTGGATCCCAGGACCCTGGGGTTGTGACCTGAGCTGAAGGCAAACACTTAACTGGCTAAGCCACTCAGGCGCCCCAAATAATAAATATTTTTAAACAAAACCTGTGAGTCATTTAGCACCTTGAGTTCCTTAGAGAAAAACAGATGACAAATGAGAATGGAAATATTTCCCTTTATGTGTTCCCTTTCTGCTCATTGGCAATTCAGTTAACTCACATATTTTAATAACACAAGGAGAAGCAATATCACCTGATGTAAACATAGTGCAGCAAGATATTCCAGCAAAAGACTGGGATTCTAGAACTGTCCTTGATACCAACAATCTATAACTTAGGGCAAGTCATTTAGTGTTTGTATTTTAACATCTGGGGAGCAGGAGAGGGAGAAGTAGGCTCCCTGCTGAGCACAGAGCCCAAAGCTGGACTTGATCCTAGCACCCTAGGATCATTACCTGAGCTGGAGGCAGAAGCTTAACCGAATGAGCCACCCAGGTGCCCCCAAAAGTGTGATTTTTTAAATGTAACCTTGTCCTCTTTATTGCAAAAGCAACACAGTGCTTTAGAAATAAAACCCCCCTTTACCATGTAATCCTTGTGAACTGAGTACAAATAACCTAGAAATAGCAAAATAATTTCCTTGTATTGGCTCCCTGTTTTACACACAAGGATGGAAAATATGCTTATCAAGATGATGCTGAAAATAAGGGCAGTCATGATTTCCACAGTTAGCACTGACCAAACGATGCAAATTAAACCTTGCCATTTGTTGGTTAACCAATCTCTAAGTAATGATTTTCACTGTGCTGGTCTCAATGTATTGGTGAGTTGTGGGTCTCGATAATTATGTTTTAAATAGAAGGGACTCAAGTGGAAAGGAAAATATTTGTGTATGCTACAAACAATAAGTAGTATTCTGTGAAACTCCACTTTTAGTTTTATATATGCATATATATGTATACAGCATGTACCTATATATGTATATACAACATATATATCATGTGTGTATGCATATGTAAGAATACTGGCTAATATTCTTTTTTACTTTTTATCAAGATTAAAAGAAAAAAAAGATGAAAGCCACAGTTCTAGGGCAACTCAAGTCTTACCTAATCACACCCCTACCCTGCCCCTGGGGGGCAAGAAGGGTTCGGACATTGTGAGGCTTCCTGGGTAGAATAGGAACGTGCAACAGGGATGACGCATTCATGTTCCAAAATATTCTCACGTCTTTAATATCGCATTTCTTGATTCTTGCATTTATGCTCTTTCTTAGAAGCTCTGTTAGAATCTTTCTTCCTATCTGAATAACTTTGTTTCTGGCTATGCAGTTGATACAAAGAGAGTGGCCACGACATCTCTTGCCTTGTTGGGGGAAAAGTACTGTCCAGTGTCTCTTAGAGAGTCAGGGATGGAGGGTAAAGAGCAGAGAACCTACTCAGACTAATTACTGGTCACTTTTCCTGGGCATAGGAGTGGGTGGGGCATGGAGCAGTGTAAGATGGAGACACCTAGAGACAGAGAAAGATGTCATGCTAAGGATTTTGGACACGATGCTACAGGAATTGTGGACAAGCAGGTGGGGGTCACAAGAGAGGCCACTGGAAGTTTTAAGGCAGGAAATGTGGGAATATATGTGCATTTAAGAAAGTACTCTGGAGTCAATGTAAACACCCAGAGATTATTCTTTAACCCAGGCAAGAGAATGAAAGTAATGGAAGTGTGGGCTATCCTGATACCGGCATGGAGGATGGAGAGGAGGATGGGGTATATTCTAGTTTTTTTTTAAGAGATAGAGGATATGTTCTGTATCTTTAATGTACTTTTTTTTTACTTTTACTAAAATGTAAAAGTATATATACTCAAAATATATATACTAT
This sequence comes from Mustela nigripes, assembly GCF_022355385.1. Taxonomy (NCBI): domain Eukaryota; kingdom Metazoa; phylum Chordata; class Mammalia; order Carnivora; family Mustelidae; genus Mustela; species Mustela nigripes. The sequence continues at coordinate 110,070,742 of NC_081557.1, forward strand.
ATACTCAAAACAGCTAAAATTAAAGTACTTTTTTCCAGAAAAATGTATTTTCCTTTCCTGACTTGATTCATCATGAATAGGATCATCATCTGATCACTCAGAGGTAAAAAAAAAAAAAAAAAAAAATTAAAATCTTCTTGAGTACACAGTGTCCTTTGTGTCCTTTCTTCCTTATTAGTTGCCTAGAAACTCAAAGCCCTGTTTTACTTATTCTTTCCAAGCAGGCTTCTTTTCTGTTCAAACCATCATTAACCAGTGGAGACTACTGAAATAATTTCTCATCTGGTTTTCTTGCTTCTTATTCTTCTCTCTCTCTCTCTCACTCTCTCTTTATTCTCTGTTTTCAAACTACTCTTCTTATGACACTACTTTTTTTTTCTTTACCTCCCTAGTTATAGACTTGTAAAGGATTCCAGTGATTAAAGAATAAAGTTCAAAAACTATTGCAGTTGCTTCCCACCTTATCACTCCTACTTCATTTTCCAAACTCTATTTAACAAATAATCTTACTTTTCACTCACCATACAAAAAATATAAATGCTCATGTCCCAAGGACTATTTAAATTGTAGGTTGGAGCCATGGTGAGGGAAAAAAAAAAAACTATGTTAAAAATAATTGGATTTTTTTTTCAGAGCATGGTAAGAAGCCATGCTTCAGAGGTTTTAGTTTGTTTTCAGTTTTACTTCATTGTATTTTCAAATAGGGACTGACATGATCTAACTCTGCTTTGAGTCTTTAAGGGGTCACTCTGGACACTGTGGAGAGTGGATTCTCAGAAAGCCGCATAGAAGTAGGGTAGCTACTATATTATTTGGGAGAAATTATTGTACTTGGCCTAAGGTGACCATGGTGGAAATTGAGAGACACCAGTAGATTCTGGATATCGTATGAGTAGATCTTACAGGACCTGGCTTGTGGCCTACACATAGGAAACATGGAAGGATGTGATTCAGTAGGGACTTTGAAGTCAGATGCAATTACCTGACCCTGAGGAAACTTGACATTTCCTGGACTAAATTTTTCTATTTAATAAGTATAACAAGGTTTATTTAGACCATATGAAATTACCCATATTTATATGGTTCGATCTAATAACAAACTCACAGAATTATTATAAGAAGTGGTGGATAAAGTATATGAAGAAGTCAAGTTAATATTGTACTTGGTAGATGTTAGTTTCCTTCTCTTTCTTTACCCTTCCTTCCACTTCAGGATCCCAATAAAAATCTTTTTATTGCAGTCATCTTGGATTAATTAGTACACATTGATCTCTTTATCCTCAGAGCTCTAATTAAAGAAACAGACTGCTTTAGTTTAACAAGCCTCCGTTTCTGCCTCGTTTGCAAGAGAGTCCAGACAGGCTGAAGACTCTCACAGTGTTACCTGGTAAATTAATCACAAACTCAGGCCAAAATATGATTTTCTGAACTCTGGATTTTACCGTATTGATACTACCTTGCTATATCTTTAGTCACATGTTTATTTTCTCTCTCCAACCAGATTATAAATTCTTTGAGGGCAAAGCAGGTATCCAGTTGTTTGGAATCCAATATTATCATACATTTAGTGAACATTCAGTAAATATTTTCTGATTAAATTCAAACTGGATGTCATATATAATGTGTACTAATGAAAGAGAGAGAAGAACACCTAGAAAAGAACACTAAGTTGCTTGTCAGATTCATTCATGATGTAACTCTAGAGCAGTAGAAGAAATCAAGAAATTGTCAGAGTAAAAGTGGGTCAATTAGGGAAAGTATCCTACAGAGAAAGGTCTTACGAGGGCGACTAATTGTAGTAGCTTTCTGGAGGTCTCAGGACAATGTGTTACTTATTAAAAATATTTCAGAAGCAGAGAGTTGCACGTATTGAATCAGAAGTAATTGTAAGCAGTCATTCCAGCTTGTAACAGGCATCTGTTAGAGCAGCTGGAATCTGAAATTACCTGCCCAGTTATTTATGGCAAGTCTTAATCCACATGATGGCATTGAGGAAATCTCATATTTCAGTCACGTTGAATTTGTTTGCACATAACAAAAATTTTTATCAAAGTTGCCTCTATTTTTATACACAACCAATTCAACTATCTTGACCAAAATGTCTAATCAAATCATCTTTTTAATAATGAACAAAGAATATTTGTTTGTAACAATTTTATTCACCACGGAGGACTAATACAACATGAATCCACTTAGAGAAAAATGAAGGTTAGCATGAATATGGAGCTAGATGTAAATTAGTTACATCACTATGATCATATCATATTTCTTCCTGTTTCACAAAAACAAGCAGCAAATATCTCATTACTTCACTGATAGAAGCACTATCCATCACATATTTGGCATAATTAACCAGGCTAAACAACTAAAAATATCTTGATTGAGGGAAACACCAAGGAGTCACCCATAGGAAGCCCATTTTCTAGACTATGAAACATCTTACCAGATTTACTGAATTGTTTTATGAGAAATGGCAGTAGTCAACTGCAATGATAAAATAATCAGTCTAGTTTTATTAAAATATGATCATTCATTTCCACATGCACATATGAAATATATATATGGAACATGGATTTTTCAAGATTTTAAAAATGTAGGATGTTCCAAGGTAGGCAGACCAACTCTACAGTTTACCTAAGACTGAGTGGATTCCTGGAGTGTGGGATTTTTAGTGTTAAAACCAGGAAAGAGGGACACCTGGGTGACTCAGTTAGTTAAGCATCTGCCTTGGGCTCAGGTCATGATTCCAGAGTCCTGGGATCAGGTTCTGCATTAGGTTCCTTGCTCAGTGAGGAGCCTGCTGCTCCTCCTGCTTGTATGCTCTCTCTCTCAATCTCTCTCTCTGACTAAATAAATAAAGTCTTTTTTTTTTAATGCTTTGGTTCTTTTTTCCCAACAGGGGGAAAAAAAAATGCTGTCAATGCATGTTATAGTTAAAGCTTTTAATAGTAGTATGAATTGGGTAATAATAAATATTTTGTAAGTAGGAACTTGAGTTAGGTCTTTTTTTGATGATTTATGTTTGAGGAAGAGTAAGATGGAATGAGGTCCGGGTTAAGCTTCTTCCCATATTAGACCATAGTGAGATCTGTGGGGGAGTTGACTTGCTGTAGGGAGACTCACAGTGGACAAAAAGTCACTGAGCTCTATTGTCTCTCAGACAATAATTAGCATCAAGTCTTCCAAAGCAGCTAGCAGAGCAAACTGTTGGGAACCCAGAAGTAAATAAACTCTACTTATTCCTTTTAGAGATTCTCTGAGAAATGCATTTCCTGATTAAGATATTTATTTAGTAAAAGTTAAGATTATTTATCTACATATATTTTAAAGAAGAGGGCTGTAAATGAGAGAAGAAAACAATGTTTGGAGAAGAAAATGGGATAAGGAAAGTTTTGTTCTTTTTTTAATCTTCAAACACTGAATAGACTTGATCAGATCAAGGTTCTAGAATAAAAGTAGATACTGAAAATACTTTTTCAGAGAGGGAAATTATTAAATTGATGTCCCCTGAGTCAGTTGAAAAAGAAAGAATCTGGAGTTCAGGTATGTTGCAAACAAGAAAGAATGAGAAGATAAGTAAGTATGAAGATAGATGTTAAAAAGTTAAGAAACTTCCCATCTAGTGACTTTTATATCTTATTCTAAAAATAAACCAAAGGTACACAATAAAATGGTGTGGGAGTTTTGAGAATAGGAAAGAATGCTTGAAATAGCTTCTGAGAAAATTGGAAATGAAGGCAGACTTGGAAAGCATGAGTAATTGCTAAGCAATGGGGAGGCATTTGAAGTTGTAGACCATGATTTCCTAAAGGCACCAATTAACATGTTTCAGTGCTGAACAATCCCAAACCTATGGACCTACAGAATAATTATCAGTTTGGGCTTCATTAAATGGATACAACAGAAAAAGAATAAGACAAATGAGTTGGGGATTTTTGCTATAAAAATATTTTCAGTGATGGGTCATGAGTTCTAAGTTGAATAGAGTGTAAAATAAAGACAAAATGGACTAATAGGTAAAGAAGATAAAGTCTAGGAACCAGAGAAATAAATATTACAGAAAAAAGAATACTTAGCAAACATTCCTAAAAATAACTTAATTGGATGTTATAATGTTTAAGCCAAATGTTGAATTTAAGATTTTAAGTTGAATCAGTAAGGGATATCTGGATACTGGATAATTAAGTGGAGTGGTCAATGTAGAAGGAACTAAGAATCTCTAATAGCATATTCTAATAGAATAGAATTTTGGTACCTGTAACAAATTTCTCAGCCAATAAGAGGTATTCAGGAAGTGAGCTATAGTCAAGAGTATGAGTACAAATTAGAAGAACCAACATGAATAAGGCTCAATGTTCAGATTAGCAGGAGTAGATAAAATTATAATAAAATTCAATTACAATGGAATTGGGTAAAATTTAATTGCAGGAGGCAGAATGGATGATTTGGAGAGAAAGGAGAAAAATGAGACGGGCAAGAAAAGAGAACACAGAGCAATATGTGAAATTAAAGACAGAATGGATAATGAAGGACTTTTGCTTTCATAATGAGCAAAAACTACTAAAACACAGGTCTCCAAAGCAAGTATTCTCAGAGTCTTATTTGAATAGACTATGCTCTTGGAGGAAAATTGTCCTAAGGTTATGATATTATTACTGCCTTTGACATCCATTCTCATCTGCTTCTGTGTTTGTGCTTGTTTCAAGGGAAGCTCAAACACTATCTCTCTGAGTCCCTAGGAGCTTGGACTCTGAATGGGAACTAGGTGCAGTAATGAGATGCACTTCAGGAAATCTGGAAGGCAGAGGGGAGCCAGAGACCACATACCTGCATCTGCAGTGGGGGACAGCAACTTCCCATAGACATCAACATTCGTTAAGTGTTGGGTCATACATTCTATTGCCCAGTCACAGTCTGCTGGTAGGGACGGTGGCAGGAATGGTAGTATCATCAACAGTTTTTCTAATACTTGGATCTACACATTTAGTAATATCCCCTTACTTCTGCTTCTTATGTCCTTCAAATGATTTTGCATGCACCCAGTTCCCTGCATTAAATCCAATCCCAGTTTTTGAAAAAACTGAAGTGATTTCTCTATCCCATAACCATGACTAAAGGTCAGCAAGAATAGACATCTCCAATGGTGCTCATTATATACCCAAAACCGAACCCATCTTCTTGAAAGAGAAGGCTACCCCTTCTTCATAAAGAGTCCAAATAATTGTGATCTAAATGCTCTTTTGGCTCAATTAAATAAATGACATAATTCCTAAGAATCTTATACAAGCTAGGAATAGCTTGTATTCAGGTGGGTGGGGACATGAAGGCAGTAGAGAGGACCCGAGGTGTCGTGAGGAATCAGAGCCTTCTTTATACACAATCCTGGACCTAAGATAGGACATTAATTGGCTCCCAGGACAGACATGTTATTTGTTTTTCCTTTTATCAGGAAAGGATTTTGAAAATTTGTAGATTCCTAGAGATTGCACAAAAAATGTATAAGGAGACCCTATGTACTTCCCCAAGCAAAATCAACTTCAAACATGACTGTAGTATAATATCAAAATCCAGACATTGGTAGAATCCAGAGTTCATTCATATGTCACCAGTTATACACGTATTCATTTGTGTGTTTGTATGTATGTGTATGTGTGTATCTTCACAATTTTTTCAACTATATCTTCTTAACAACCACCAAAATCAATATACTCTGCTGTACTCTTACTGCAAGATTTCTGTGTGTTACCCCTTTAAAACCCATTCTATCTCCTCTCTTGTCCCTAGCTCTGGGCAACCATTAATTCGCCATCTTTATAATTATGTTATCTCACAAATGTTATACACATGAAACATGTAAGAGATATCTCTCTTTTTTTAAGATTTTATTTATTTATTTGACAGAGATCACAAGTAGGCAGAGAGGCAAGCAGAGAGAGGAGAAAGAAAGAGGAGGAAGCAGGCTCCCCGCGGAGCAGAGAGCCCAATGTGGGGCTCGATCCCAGGACCCTGGGATCATGACCTGAGCCAAAGGCAGAGGCTTTAACCCACTGAGCCACCCACGCACCCAAGATGTATCTTTTTGAAAGTCTTTTATTAATGAAAAAAAGCAGTCTTCCTGAAAATTAAAAAAAAAAAAGCAATAATATTTTGCACATTTCAGAGTGATGTATATGGCATTGTGTAAAGGGGATAATATGTAGAACAACAATTCCTGTGTAAAAACATCTTGATTATAAAGTGTTTGTCATTTTAAAATATGGTTTTAAATCCAGAAATGACTTTCAAGTAACTCAGCAGTGTTTAAAACAAAAGACTATTGAAATTATTTTCAAAAGATGGTCATTCCTACGGTACGTGACCTCATTTCCCATAGGAAACAACTGCACAGATCCAACCACAGAGACTTCACTTTTTTTCTAATATTCATACTTTCAGGCAAATGAGCATAACATTTATGAAGCTTGACAGTGTTTATTTTGGAAAACAATATATTCCACCCACCTTGCTTTTAAAAATCGGAGGAAACGCAACAGAATTCAGCAACTTTTTTTTCCGTGTGGGAAAAGTTGAAATTAAAATAGAAACCCTGAGGAGAACACCTATAACACTGTCTGATTACAGGAATACCAGAGTGAATTAAATTATTAGCAGGAACATATAAAGACCAGAGACTCATTTTAAAAACTCTTTCTCTCCTGCTGGAACCCTGTATCTTGGAACAGATCACAAATTCCACAGCTACTCCAACCCAGAAGCTGAGGAACCATCTGAGCCACTAAATAAACATTTGAACTCTCTTTCCCCCCAAACAAGTGAGCTCGTGTACACAGATGAATTTTGTACCACTTTCAGCTAGGTAGGACAACTTGGAATATGTACGTTCAATAATGAAATATTGTGACTCTTTGAGTAGTTTTATGGTATGTAATAAAAAGAAGAAATTTAGGCTAATTACATAAAACCTAGGATAAATATTCAACACAAATGTAACAAGGTCGAAGAACCCTTTCCTTCTGTGCTGAGTTTCTATTAGTTTTTTAGTATTGCCAAAACAAAGCACCACAAACTGAGTGGCTTAAATAGCAGAAATTTATTTTCTCATAGTTCTGGAGTCCAGAAGTCTAAGATCGAGCTCCCAATACCATTGGTGCCTTCTGATAGCTTTGTAGGGAGATCCTGTTCCAGACTTCTCTCCTTGGCTCTGGATCACCATTTTCCAGCTTATGTGGCATTCTGCCTGTGGGCATGCTCTGCCCAAATTTTCCCTTTCATAAGGACACCAATTGTACTGGCTTACTCCAGTATAGGCTCATCTTAACTAATCTAAAAAAATACTATGTCCAAATAAGCTCACATTCTGAACTACTGGGCATTAGGACTCGGACATACGGATGGAGGATGGAAATAAAATGCAACCCATAACAGGTTTCATATTATTTGATGAAAATAATCTTCCCCTGTACTTTACCCAAACTTTTTCCAGCAGGAATTGGTACCTGCAGAGAAAATCGTGATTGAGCAGAACTGTAAAAGCTTCTGGTCATCTTCCTCTGTGAGTGGAGACAAGTCACCTTGGACCGCATTTTGATTTTCAGGAAAGAGTCACTTGTGAAGCTCTTTCTAGTTTTATTACTGTGCAGTAAGCCGACAGTTATTACCTTGAGAATAAAATGTGACAGGGCCTTCGCTGATTAGTCTGACAAAGACAACTTCTTTCAATAACCTTGTAAGTGGACCTTGCTTGCAGAGAGACATTGGCAAAGTTATGGCAGAGCATCTTATAAGAAAAGTGATTGAGATCCCCGTTCCTTTGTTTTGTGGAGTCTCTAATGGACTAAGACAGTCCCCGCTGAGACTCATCAACACTGAAAATACCAGTAGTCCTCAAGAACTTTCAGTAAAGGTAGGAGTTATTTGGACCAGGGAACTGGTTTAACAATATAGGAAGTTACTGGGAAAAAGGTTAGTTCGGGTATATTGTAAGTCTATGTCAAACCTCTGTGTCTTGTCACAGAGACATCACAGGGCCTGTGGGTATACATCCAAAGATCAGAAGTCTTAGGAGACCAAAGTAGAGTGATTGTCATGCAAAACATGGAAGACATTGTCCTTGCTAAAAGGTAACTGAGAGCTGCCCAGGGTGCTGGGCTAGCAAGAATGGCAGATGAAATCCAAGGCTCGCCATTCACTTTTCACCCAGTGTTTCAAGTAGGAGTGGTCCCTTTGGCAATAGTCAGACTGCTACATTTCTAGGAAAATCTGAGAAAAAGCTGCCCAGGGCTGCACGGAGTAGTGGGTCTCCTGGAACAGATCCTGAATATCACACTAATTCTCATAAGTCATGTGAATAATGGAGCAATTTTGACACCTGTGATTTTATATATTTAGCATATGAGCACTAACTGATTTTATCATTGTTCCTGACTTTTCCCTTTTTATAAGAGGAACACACTTTCCTACCATTTTGATATCAGGTTTGATCACATCACTCTCTTTGGCCAATGAAATATGAGTAATGCACAACACCTTCTGGGAGAAACTTCAAGAGTTATCTTCTGGCTCTGCCATTTTTTTCCTTGTCTTTTGCCACAGGACAAGAATTGTTCCAGAGAGAAGCTTTTTTTTTCAAGCTGGTCCCAGAATAAAGAGAGAGCAAAGCTACATCAGAATCAATTCCTAATGAACAGGAATATGAATGAGAATTACAATTTTGTTGACAAAGCCTTTAAGATTTTAGGGGCTGTTTGTTACACAGCTTAATTTACCTAGACCAAAATAGGAGATCTTATCAGTTATAATCCCTTTGCTCATTTGATAAAAGGAATTTGAACAAACTCTAGGGTTATTACTAATTTTCTAGAAGATAGAATTTCGGTACTAATATTCTAAGAGTTAGAATATTACTGAGAGTTTCTGGTGGGAAATAGCAGAAACCCAAATCAAAGTGACTTCAAGTGCTTTTAAAGGAACTATTGGTTTACCTACTAAAAAGTCCAGAATTGGTGGTATTCTGGATGTCCCCAGATATCTTCGGGACTTTGTAGTTTACTCCCTATTTCCTGGTTCTGCTTTTTGTTTTCATCGGCCCCTTCTCTCATACCAGCAAAATGAATTATATCATATGTTCTCAGCAAGAATATCATCTTTAGCTCTGACTAGTCAGACTTCACACTCCCAATGAATATTTAATTTTAACTTCTCTATTTCATATATTCTCTCCTCCGAGACCACAGGGAGTTGACTGGTTCTAGGCTATTTAATTTATGGGCTGGGGTAAGGGGGGGTCTGCTTTATGTGATTAAATATGAATTAGTAATACAATCTAAGTGTGACACAGACCAAAGATGCTTATTTCTTGCAGAAACCTCATTTTTCCCAACCACAACAATCTTCCTTACCATTTCTGTAGGCCAGGGGGAGAAATTCGTCGAGTTCCCATTTATCTTATAATAGAGTAGAAGTAAGTGTTCTAAACTTTACATAGAAGACTCAATACCAGCTCTGCAAGTACACAGCTCTGCATGGAGGCCAGAACTCGTGCCCGAAACATTGAAGTACAGCTCAAGTTCATATATGCATCCTTCAGCCATGATTCTTGGTTGTTGCTGTTAGAGATTATTTGTCATAGCTGACTTTTTTTTTTTTTTTTTAAGATTTTATTTGTTTGGGGCACCTGGGTGGCTCAGTCAGTTAAGCATCTGCCTTCGGCTCAGGTCATGATCCCAGGGTTCTCAGATGGAAACCCATGTCAGGCTCCCTGCTCTCAAGCAGACCCTGCTGAGCACGGAGCCTGACACCAGGCTCGATCTCACAACCCTGAGATCATGACCTGAGCCACCTAGGCGCTCCCATCATGGCTGAGTTTGAAAGTTTTCTTTCGCTCTCTTAATGGCTGTGGATCAAAAATTATTATATTTTATCTAGTGATCATATATGCTTGATTTAGAAAAGATGTTTTGACATTGGCTCAGTATACCATGCTTTTGGTGACTCCTTTATTCACTTGTAACTTCCAGTAATCTTTGGTCCTTGTACAATTAGATGCACTATTTTGTTCACGTCAGAATTTAGCACTGAGGTGAGCATCTAGTAAGCACTCAATACATATTTCTCAAATGAAGAGAGGCAGTCGAACATAGGTTTCAAATTTTGCTTGAACCCAGGTTGCCTGAGTTCAAATCCTACTCTATCACTTACTAATATAAGCTGTGTGAAATTCGGCATAACTCTTAACCTCCCTGTGCTGCAGTTTCCTCACGGGTAAGTACAGTAATAATGACATACCTGCCTCATGAGGTTTTGGTAAAGATTAAATAGTTAATATCTATGAAGCAGTTAGACAGATGCCTGGCATGTAATAAGTGCTAATGGAGTGTTAACTCTTATTCTTTGTATCTGCACTATTAATAACAAATTCACTTAGGAGTAGGTAAAACTTTTAATACTACATAGTACAAATAGTTGTCTCTTCTCCCTAGGTATAGAGCTGGCAGTGGGATCAAACCTTAAAGAATAAGTGCTAGAAAAAATAGCTCCGAACTGAGATCTGGTGTTTGTGAATCAAGTGTGATAAATTACAGTGAAATCAGCAAGTTCTTAGAGGCTCAGAGCTGTTCTCTCACTCAGCAATCAAGTGGCCAACTGGGGCCAGGTGGGTGGGGACTGGAACCCACAAAAGCAAAAAGAATGTCCAGTGTCTTTAAAACACGCCAGAAAAAATGTTTAAAGAAACTCCTATTTCCTACTAAGTACTGAATTCCCTCTTAAAGAGTAATCTATTTGTATCAGAATCAAGAATTCCAAAATGTCTCCAGGGAGTACACTGGTACAAACATCTTCCTAGGTTGGGGAGGAAAAAAATAAAAAAGACATACAACTAGAAACACTGATTTGGGAAAAGTGCTTCGGTCCTAAGAATTGCCAAACATTTAAGTTCAGTAAATTTAAGAATTGCCCACTTCCAGCTTAAAAATATTCATACTCTTGCAATATACAAAACTCACAGCTGGGGGAGTCCTACTGCTGAATCCTACTGATTTAGATGCACCAATGTTGGAATCCTATCTCAAAATAGAAAGAAAAAAACCAGGCAAGGACGATTTATGTATCAACAGCAGTGATGCTATTTCTACTCCCAACACCGACTGTATAAAAGGTTTCCATTGCATATAAATGTTTTGGCCTTGGTTGCTTTCAAAACTATTTTTAACTGATATATTTAGCAAAATAATGTGTGAACATCTTCCCTAGTTTTGACAGGGCACCTGAAACTGAACTGCCCTCTCTGATGAACTGAAGGCCTGGGAGAACAGCAGGGTCTCTATTCGCTCTTTTAACAGGCAGGACAGTTGTATAGAAACAATCAAAATGTCCACAAAATGAATTTAGTCTGGCTTTCTCACTTTTGGAGGGCAAAGGACAGAATGGATTTGCTTCAAACTATCATCAAGGCTTTAAGTCTTTGTTTCTGTTTTTAAAGATGTGGGGGTGGCAGGATCAGTGAATAAATAAATTAATATATACAGTATCATCTTCTATTAGAATCAGACAGCTTCATTTAGGGCAATATTAACATAATAATTACTTGTGCTTGCAGAAGATGATCAGGTAGACAATATGCTTCTCTACAAGTCATTAATGGAAAGAAATCTACATAATTTTATCTGGAATATATTTAATCCAATTTAAACATATTAGCATATCTGTAGATGCTATCTGCTATCTGAAAAGGATGATATAACAGAGTGGAGGGTTAGCATACCTTGGCAGTATTGATGTTTTTATTATTAACCATAGAGAAGTTTATTGGTATCATAATAATAATTCGTTTAATATGATTTAATATATTAATAAATAATATTTAGTTTACTGGTATATGATAACATAATAATGAATCAAGCATAAGTTTAAAATGTTTTATTTTATTTCATTTTTTATTCCAATTCAGCCAGCCAACATATAGTTCATCATTAGTTTCAGATGTAGTGTTCAGTAATTTATCAGAGCAATTGCACTACTAGGTATTTACCCCAAAGATACAGATATAGTGATCAGAAGGGGCTCCGCACCCCAGTGTTCATTAAGGAAATACCATTGAGCAAATACTTTGAGTAATACCCAAACTTGTGTTTTCCTGTTAGAATATACAACTTGAGAAACATAAAATTTCTGGAAATAAATTTAAGCATTTTAGCTTACAATTTACATTTGAATTTGACTAGGTGTTAAGATAAAGCCTTTTATTTTACTCAAAATAGAAATGGGCTAGTGAATAGCTTTACGTGTTGTTTTATAAACACGTGTACGTAGCTGTATGCATTTAACCATTGATTCTTTTCCTCCCTTCCTTCCTTCCCACTTTCCTTCCTCCCTTCCTTTCTTTTTTGCATTTGATTCTTGAATGCCCCGGCACAGACCCCCTACCCCCGAGCTTAAGCTTCATCACGGGGCATCCTTCCAGTGTGTGGTCTGCAAAGTGCTTGCTCGGCTCCCCACTAACGTGCAGGCCCCTTCTGATTGCTAGTGCTACAAGGGGTGGATTGATAGCCAGCCTGACCTTCGACAGGAGATAACAACTCAAAAGCTTTCCTTTAATTTTAGACACGTGAACAAATAATAATTAACAACAAAGTGTTGTGTTTTGTTTTTTCCCATGCTCTGCTATAAACACCCTTTTCACCCGGTCTCTAACAAAGTAGGGCAGATGGCTTACCACTTCCTAACCCTTAAGCACAGACTCCCAAACAAATGAAACAGTAGATGTGTCCGCTCTGTTCAGGAATGCACAAAACATTAGTAAACATGGGGCAAGTTCTTAGGAAAAGTGACAGGAAATGTTGTAAGAGGCCACAAAGACAAGTTGTAGTTAGACTGTAAAGAATACTGTTGTTGGTAGACTCAGGAATTTGGCCTTTATAGTATCTGTAGTAAAGTATCTGTAATAGTCCTGGATGGAAGGATTTTATGCATTTATAATTGAGCCCTCTACTGGCAGGGTAATCTGTGGGTATAATATACCTTTAGTGGACTTTTTGCAATAATCCAGGTGTGGGCTGATGAGGGTCTGTGCTAAGGCAATGGCCATGGAGAAATGGAGAATGGAATGAACCAAAAAATAATAGACAGGCGGAAGTAATCGCATTTGGTCATGGACTAGGACACTGGAAGAGAGCACATGCCAGACAGTCAGGCAGATGTGAGTAGAAATACTGGTTCCACCACTTACTGCCTAAGACTACTTGGACATGTCATTTAAACTGTGGTTCAAGTTCCTCGGTAAAATAGAGAAAATAACAATAAATAGCTAGTAAGCTTATTATGAAAACCAAACTTAACACATACAAAGCACATAGTGCACTGCCAAGTACGAAGTTAAAAGTCCATAAATTTAACTTCCTATAGGATGGGTAAACACTTAAGAAAATGTCTGAATTTTCTGACTGGACATTGTAGCAGAATGCCACCGAAGCGATTAACACACTGTACTTGGTGAGAATCCATGATTCAATGAGTGGAAGAAAATAGAATTCCTATGACACAGATAAAAAATATTTTACAGAGCACAGGAAATTTTTTTTTTTTTTTTTACATTTAGTATTAATGGCCTGCAGCAGAATCTCTGGTTGCTGATCTTACCCTGGGCGACCTGTCTTGCTTCTTTGATTAATTGATCCTTGTAGAATTCTAAGAGACAGCATTTGACTCTGCAGCTTTAGAGGCAACCCTTATTTCAAAAACTGGCTGATCATTCTAGGCTCGGTTTCCAGCCTCAGGTCATGCCCTTGTCAGGGCGTTCCAGCTGCTCCGCACCAGGAGGCGCCTGGTTCGCCATTAAATGGGTCCTGTGAAGCCCTGGTAACCATGGAGATAATCCTCAGAAGGCACAGCCCCATCACCATCCTGACCTTTTGACCATCCATAGTGAAAACCACAATTCCTTCCTCTTTGAACGTTTTAAATGATACACTCATGTGGTCTGCTTTCAGTCAAGGGGAAATACCACTGGCTCGTGCTGACAGCTGCCTCAGATCCATCAAAGCAAGATGCCAATGATAAAACGCTGTTCTAACATAATTTGGGACAAAATGCAATCAGTCTTTTATCTCTAAAGGGCAGCCAACATTTTCCAATTCTTCGACAATTCTGGGGTTAGGAACATCTGCTTACCGCTTTAGAAGACTTTTTTGTATGAACAAAGAAATGTTCAGTGTTTCCCTAAGAGGAATATTAGAAGCAAAGAGTGTTATAATTAAAATGAGACCTAATGAATTATCCAGCTCTCTAATTCTAAATAAAAAACATTCTAAAAAAAAAAAAAAATTCTAAGTAAAACAAAAATAAGACAAAATGACTGGCCCCAAACAGCAAGCCTCTGAATGACCATGCTGAGACTTTAAATTTCTTGACAGGCTTTTTTTCTACTGCATTCTACTCCTTGCTGGGTACCAGAACAGTAGTGCAGCTGATTATGCTGTTACAACTGGGTTTTTTTTTTTTTTCTATTTTAAGGATCAACAGCAACAAAATAGCACCACTGTAGTGGGAAGAACAATCTTTAAAGTCAGACAGAGGAGCTCAAAGCCAGCTTCTGCCACCCTGAGCCAGTTTACAGTCTTTCATGTTTTTAGTTTCCTCATTTACAAAGGGCAACAAATTACCTGCTTACAGTGTCAGTGTGAGAATTAATTAAAGCCATCCATATAAAATGTCTGGCATTAAGGCAAGTACACAATGTACAATGTACATGCGTTTCTTTTTCCTAGTGTGGGGGTGTGGAGAGAGGAAGAGGGAGAAACACTAATTTCAAATTTAGTAAAATGATAGCATGGCTATATTAAATAATAAAAGAATTAACATTAGATTAAATGAGGTTTCGTGGGTTATTAACAGGGTTCCCCTGGAATAAATTATTTAACTTTCCTGAGGTAGTTGAAAATTGGGGAATGGAAAAGTTTATTATTCTGTTTTTTAATTATGTGGATATATTAAATCCTGCAACTGGAAACTATATTTTCCCCCATGTGGCGAGTATCTGAGAAATAATACTTTAGACTCTCTGAATCCAAATAGAGGTGCCAAATGTTGCACAGTTTTATTCATTATTAACTATGCAAAGTTTTTCAACATGTACTTTGCACCCCTCTTAGGAGAAGTAACTTTAGTTTTATTCAGAAGCCCTATGCATAGGTGTTAAATAAGAAAGGATATTTTAATAAATACAAAATTACAGTATCATGCCTCTCCACTGTTTTAAGAGAGTGCTATGGTGTATTATTGGAACCAGGGCTCTTAGGAGCTTCTGGTTCTGAATCTTCGGTCTGGCGAGATTATGGGTTGTTCAAATTCTCCTTGTGCATTGCATAATGCCTCAGGAGATGAATGGTCCCGTGGTATGTGCAGTCTGGCAGACAGTCTGTGTCAGGGGTGGACCGCAATGCAGACTTGGGAAATATCAGAATGGCTTTTGCACAAAACCTCTGTCAAGCCGCCTGAAAATCAGAGGCACTCTTTTAATGCTGTATCTTCAAATAAATAAATTATATAAATCATCCTTATAAAATGTTTTATATCATATTTTGAGTGTGATAGAGATAGAACAGTTTAAGGCTGAGAATCAAAAGTCCTGGATCCCAAGCCCAGTTTTGCCACATATGACTCTGAAAGTCAATTGACCTTTGGGTATCTTGTTTTCATCACCAACAAAATGAGATGAACCCTGCTTGTGCTACCTCACAGGACTGTTGAAAGACCCAAAGTTCAGAAATATACTTTGAACAGCATAAGAAAAAAATGCAAATACGCGGCTAATGTGATTTTTTTAAAACTTCAGAGTTACTTATTTATAGATCTTTTTTTTTTTTTTTTACATGTTTGGAAAAAGAAAGTGCCTTTTTAAGCAGTGTGATTGGAGACATTACATCTTTTGAGGAGAATCAAAACAACAGAGTAGCTTTCTTATCTTATCAGTAGATAGTAACATTTTTTGACTTTCAGACCCAGCTGAGTCAAATGGAGTATATCAACTCTATGATAAACTTCAAAGAAGAAGTCAAATGTTTGCTATAGTTTTTTCCTATATGAAAATAGGGCCGGAAGGTGGCCCCTCATGATCTATGTAGGCACCTAATCCTGAATCCCAGGGAGAATGACATTATCGACGACTCCCTGGGATAGAATTCTAAAATAAACAGGCTGGGTTCAATCAGACACCATGAGGTCAGCCATTTTTATATGGGGCCCGGCTTCCTCCCAAAATTGTAGATTCCTTGGGAGTAGAGAAAGTATTTTATTCATCTTATTATCCCTCCCTCTTTTATAAGATAGAGTTGTGTGAATTGTAGACACAAATGATAATTTGTTAAATAAATAATGATCATTTCTATGTGTGTAGCTATTTTGCTAACCAGCATTTATTGAGCACATACAATGTGCTTGGTCACTGTGTTACAGATAAATCTCAATTTCTAAGGGGATGTTATAAACAAAGCTTAAAATATGGTAAGTCCTTAGTAAGTGCTGTGACTGAGTTAATGATCATTCTCACTATTTCCCTTTAACGGATAAGGAAACTAAGTTTCAGAAATGTGAAGCTGACCAAGGTTGCAGGGTCAATATATTTTAAAGCAAAGACTTGCACAGGGATCTGTCTGATGGTAGACCTTGTATTTAGCCATTTTCCTCTACTGCCTCTCCAAACAAGAGGTGGGTGTGATCCTGAAATGTTGCCCCAGACTAATGTAGCATGTTTGTCTCTTATTACAAAATTACTTATGCCTCTCTATGATTTGACAATCCCTTAAAAAAAAAAATCTGTGAATAGTGTGGACAACTCATTGTGTGTCTCCTTAATAAGATCCCGTTTCAGATGGTTTTCTCCTCATGGGACCTGCTCATTCTGGCCTTTGTCATATGTGCATTTCTCATAGGCTTTCTGTGTTAGCAGCTTTTGGTGCTTACCAATGTATATGCTATGATATTTCTTTGTTCAGATGAACAATCTCAGCTTTGTGTTACTTTATGAAATATTATCGTTTAATAATATTTATTATAGAGAACTTAGTAATACAAAGAAGCAACAAGGAGAAAAAAGACTTATCCATAATTACACTATATACTGCTGTCCATGTTTTTTTTTTAAGATTTTAATTATTTATTTAATAAATAAATAAACAGAGAGAGCATGAGCAGGCATGTAGGGCAAAGGGAGAGGGAGAAGCAGACTCCCCGCTGAGCAGAGAGCCTGACATGGAGCTTAGCCCCAGGACCTTGGGATCATGACCTGAGCCAAAGGCAGATGCTTAACTGACCGAGCCACCCAGGTACCCTTGCTGTCCACAATTTAATAGATGTTCTTCCCTATGTTATGATATGTATGTGTATGCTTTTATAAATAATGAACGTGTGGGTATATACATAACCATATATGCTATCATACCACACAAACCATACCCATTAGGTGAATTCTGTTTTCTAACTTAATAATATATCTTGAGTCTCTTTCCGTTACATGAAAGAGCCTTTCAAATGATTATTTAAGTGCTTACATAGTAATGCCTAACATAAACATATCACGTTATCTAAGCAATTCTCTACAATTAAGTACTTTAATTCCTATTGTAAACACAAAGTTGCAAGCCTTATCATGTAGCTAAATATTTATTCACATCATTAATGAGTGCCTTTAAATTACTTCTAGATTTTTGTCATCTCCAAATTTGTAATTTTACACAGAGAGGACAAAGTTTGTTTTAATTTGTAGTAAACTGTCTATAGGAAGGCGATATAGCTTAACGCACAGAGTGGCTTGGATTATAGTTTTCTTTATATATGACTTAAATTCTCTGCAAGTTCCATTGTACCATATGGTCCCCTGTCACAGCATACTAGTCTACGTACAAGCCACGTACCCAAAATCCATAAGGGAATTTTAAAAAGAGAAATAGGAATGCGTATCCCAGGGAAATTGTAATTCTGATGGTGTGGTCATATTTTGGAATCATCCTTGCAGTTAAATTTTTAATCTGCAAAATGCTTGAGGGAGCTGGACATACAGTCTCTAAGTTCCAGAGGTCTAACCATGAAGTATATTGGCCTTTCTAATGAGCTCGGCAATTTCAAGGGAAAGAAAAATGCATTTATTGATTTGGCTCAGCTGTCTCGATTTGGGAGCTGTCCCAGTAATCTCATTACTATGGTATGTATGCTTTTATTCCCTCAGCATCAGAATTAAGTCTATATATAGAGCCAGCAGCTGCATTCTCAGCAAGACCTCAAGGTATCAAATGCACCCAGGAGCTCTCAACTACCCATTTTCATTAACACAAGACACTAATGACAAATATCTCTTTCTTTACCTAAAGTTATTTCCAGCCCATGGATTTTTTTTTTCATTGCTCCTTTATATATCTTTGTCTAAATTAATGCACAACGTTTATGATTTCCAGATTCAGGCCTTATACTCTTTAGATTTTGGCAGAGATTCAAATATATTCTAGCAACCTTCTTTTTAATCTGATTCATGAAATTACCATATTGGCCCTTAGAATGTTTCAGGAATTTAATACAAAGAAAACTGTAATAAGAGAGATTTTCTTGTTTCATGTTCTTTTACATCACAAAAAATATTTTAAATAACTACATTTTTTTTCTCACCAAGAGAACCTCTCTTCAGTACTATTCCTTTACATTTTCCTCTCTCCTGCGAGGAAAAATATACTTATATACAGAAAGTCTGGCTTGCTAGAGTCTTCAATTCACCATCACTTGCCATATGCGGTGCATAAATTTATAATGTGTTAAGTTTCAAGAACAGCTGACAACAAATTTCAGCTTTCCGACCTAAGTTTAATTCCACCTAGACTCTCTGTCCCCTTATATTAGATCTGTGTGCTGTGAAATGCTTTTATGACTAATCAAATATCTTCTGCTGCAAAGATTTTAAAGGCTCTTAGGGAAAATGAAAACCTGTATTAATAAGAACTTGTGAAGTGCTAATGAATTTTGTTTGTCTGAATGCCACTTTTTTCCTCCCTTATCCTTGAAAGGTCATGGGCTTTTGAACAGAGGTTTTCCCTATGACCAGATTCTATGACATTCAAGTGAAATGTTGGGTTACCTTAAACAGTAAGATTATTCCTTGATTATTACCATATGAATTCCAGTATCCCAGGCAGACTATGTTCATTTTATTTCCATTTGCTGGAGGCAAGATATAGCATATTTTATCTCTTGCTAATAAAAATTAGGTAATTTTAAAGGAGAAAGACACTGTTTTAACAACTTCATTTTATAGATAAAATAAAGGGAAGTTAATGCCACACAAAGTTAATGCCACAGCTAAACTGCAGGTCTCCCAAGTACCTTTCAAAATAACACACAGAGATACATTTGATCTTCCTTAAATGTTGAAGTATAAGTAGAAAGCCTACTTGCATATTTAAATTACAATGGGGTCTTAAAAGAAAGAAAAGAAGACTGAGAAGATAACATTCAGAAGTCTAACAAAGAAAGTGTTTTGCTTATTTGATTAAAAAATCTCTCACTAAGTAATGTGTCAAATCAAATCAAAATTGGGTACCTACTAATCCAAATTAAGATAAAATGAATCCATCTGAGAGCAGCAGGATAATGCAGTAAATTATGACAGAAAAGAAAAGATCCAAAATGGTTCCAAACAGTAAATCATCATTAACTTGAGAGTTTGAAATAAGTGATGGACAGCTCATTAATTATCTAAAAATGATTTTTTTCTTAAATGAGAGATTAGGGCACTTTCTAGAATGATGGCTTCTTGAATAAAAACATCTCAGCCACTTTCTTACTTAAAAATTTGCAGAAATGACAAGAGGCATATAAATCTGGGAGAAAATATGTTCCATCCCTGGAAACTAAAATAGAATACTGTCAATAAATCTTGTAACACAGGAAGTCACATTTTGCTACAAATAGGAATATACTGAGTAGTAACAATAAGAATCAACTCATGACCCCTCTCCTCTGGAACACAATACAATTTCAAATGAACTAACAAAAGATATGTGAGGAGAACACTGCGAACAAATCCCAATTTGCAAAGGCAGAGGTAAGATACTGATGCATAGCAAAGCATTCTGAACCAACTGTGCTAGAAAAACCTAGAGAGAGTTTTGCTACCTCAAACTGTGAAAAATGAAACCTCTGTCCCAGCTCTACTATTTCCTCTTCATGTGACCTCCATTAATCACTCTTTTTGTAATTTTCATTTCCTCAAATGTAAAACAATGATACTTTTCTCATAGGTTTGTGGAAAGGGGGAGATGAAACAATATATACCAAGCTGTAATCATGGTGGTTGACTTAAAAATAAGCACTCAATATGTGGCAGCCACTACTACTATTAAGCATTATCATCATAATTATCATCATGACCTGATATCGTAATCATGATTTTCACCACCTGAAGAGGCGTGGACCTTCCCTTTTTATAACAGTGTAAGGAAAAAGGACAAGTTCTCCTATATTGAAATAGGACAGAACAGAAAATTAACAGCAGAAAGCTTGTCCTTGGTGGTACATTTATGCAACAAAATAGCATGGAGACTAAGTTCCCTATGCTATAACTGTACCTCAGATCCCAAACCATTCTTCTCAGAATGTTGAGATCAAAGAGCTGGTGGTATAAATATGTATCCACCAACCCTTTAACTTAAAATCTGAGAAAAGGATTCTAAAATCACTCAAGTAAGAAGGCTATTTTAGAACATACTTCCAGAAGGGAATTCTCATCCTATCTAAATATCAAAGAACAAAAATCAATATGGAATCTGTGGTAGGCTGAAGAATGCACTCTCACCCCCACCAAGATGGCCACATCCTAATCCTCAGAACTTTTAAATATGTTATCTTATATTGTAAAAGGGAACTTGTAGGTGTGATTTAATTAAGAATCTTCAGATAGGGAAATTATCCCAGATTATCCAAGTGAGCCCAATGTAATCACAAGGGTCCTTTTAAGAGGGAGGCAAGACATCAGTTAAGTCCAAGAGATATGGCAATGGAAGCAAGAGGTTAGAATGGTGCACAGAGAGGGTCACCAGCCAAGGAATGCAAGCAGCCTCTAGAAGCTGGAAAAGGCAAGGAAACAGATTTTTTTCTGAATTCCAGAACTGTAAGATAATACATTTGTGTTGTTTTAAGCTACTAATTTTGTGGTAACTTGTTACAAAAGCAATAGGAAACCAAAAAAGTCTTTGACATTATTTTTCAAGAAAAGGTAAGGTTATAAGGTAGCACTTTAAAAACATACAAGAACATTCTTGGAAAAAGGATTAATGCAAACAAACAAAAAAAAAAGATGGAAAAAAGATAGTCCTCTCTATGGTTCTGTGGTATAAGCAAAATTTAAAAATATTTGGAAAAATGCAGAAATAAATATGAAACTGTAAGGGGAAAATGGAAGGAAGGGATACGCAGAAATAAGAAGAAAAAAGGAAAATAATCACCATGATCTGAATGTGCCCTCCTCCCAAAATTTATATGCTGAAATCCCAACCCCCAAAGTTTATGGTATTTTGAGGCAGGGCCATTTTGACATGTTTACGTCATGAGAGTGGACATCTCATGATTGAGATTAGTGCCTTTTAAAGGAAGCTTCAGAGAGTTTCCTTAGCCCCTCTGGTTCCTTAAGGATACAATGAGAAGTCTGAAACTCAGTAAAGAGTCTTCACCTGATCTTAGGCTTTCATCCTCCAGTACTGTGAAAGATAAATGGTTGTTGTTCGTAAGTCAATATGGTATTTTGTTATAGCAGTGCAAACAGACTAAGAGATTTTTTTTTTATTATTTTTAAAGACTGTATTTTTAAGTGATCTCTACACCCAATATGGGGTACTTGATAATTGTAAAGCAGAACTTAAAATGACAATAAGAACAGTTAAGTGCAGAAGGGACACTCCAGAAAAAAGATCAGTTATACATAAGATAAACATAAACAGTGATCTCAGGATACAACACAGTAGATGAAAATGAAAATGCTAGATGGGGAGAGATAATAGAGATCTAAAACACATGCTCTTCTTCTTAAGGAAAAGGGTGTATCAAGGAAAAGTAACAAGAAAAAGCACAATAGCAGTACATGTTTTTGAGCAAAATCTTGGTTGCATTCAAATAAGATAATATGATTAAAGAACATTAGACAAAATGCTTTCCTTTTTTTTTAAAGATCACTACTATAATTAAGCAATCCAACTCAGCTTCACTAATTGTGTGACAGCATGGGATTATGTGCTTCCTGACGAGAGGCAATATAAAGAACATAATACTATTTATTAATACTTCTTACAAAACCTGTTGAGCCTGAATCTAATCAAACCTTTTGACTCAACTTCCATTTTATCGAGGAATATATGGGAAAGAAAAACAAGATAATAATATCACAATCAGATTGATATAGAATATAGAACACCCTATAATGCAACAAATCTCATTGCTTCAAAATAGATGCCATTAAATTGGAACAAGAATTATTTTAGAATACAAGGCCATAAAATCAACTATAATTTATAAATCATATATTTGGTTTGAAAAATATAACAATAGAAGTTATTTTGGAACAATTAAAGAACTTTGAAGATGTGTCAGTTATAAGATGGAATAATGTAAATATTACTGATTTTTAGGTGGAGATCACTGTATCATAGTACTGTATAAAAATAGTAATTTTCTTAAAAATATTTATGCAGCATACAGGTAGTAAAGTCTGTAACTTCTTTGAAATAGTTCAACTTATATACATATACATACATGTTTACAATAGGTATGACAAATATTAATGTAATTATTTCTGAGAAGTGAGTTTATCAATATTCATTGTATTATTCTTCATTTTATGTATTTAGGAATGAGTGAAGATCACTGGAAAGAGTAAATGTAAATAAATACCAGATTCACAAAAATAATGGTATAATGCTTTTTGAGTTTGAAGTACATCTAATTAAAATGTAGGGCATTAATAACACATAGGTAAAGGCAAGTAAGTATTCTGTGCATCTCAACATTACCAGAGATGTGTTAAAAGTAAGAATTTGCATTGGATGATAAGCCACAAATCATGTCGTCTTCTTTAAGGTAGCCTGAAAGAATAAAGAAATAATTTCATGTTAATAAAGGGAAATAGAATATTTAAAATGATGGCTAATTGCCCCCCAAATCCCCAAAATTATAAAAGTAAATATAATGTTAAATAGAAGGGTAGAATAGAAAATACAAAGTAGAAAGATATAATCCAACTACATCAGTAATTATGCTAAATGCAAATGGATTAAATACACTAAGTAAAAGGGTAAGATTAAGAAACAGATCAAGCATCAATATAAAAATAATACAAGTAATTATATTCTCATTAAGAGAGAATATTTGTTAACTTTAAAAACAAAGAAAAGTGAAAATAAGTGGATATCCTTTTATATTATTTATAGTGTATATAAACTTATATATGGAATTTATATATGTGATACATTGTTATATTAGAACAGGTTGATATATATGTATACAAATAAAAATGGAGTTATTTTATCTACACAAATATCAGACAATGTAAACTTTAAGCAAAAAAGATTAATTCAAAGAAAGGATATTTTATAATGATAAAAAGTTCAAACTACCAAAAGATATCACAGTCTTAATTTCTATGCACCAAACAACTTAGCTTCAAAATACATAAAGCAAAAATTGACTGAAATAAATGGAAAAGAGTGAGAGGAGTCAAGATGGCGGAGAAGTAGCCGGCTGAGACTACTTCAACTAGCCAGAGATCAGCTAGATAGCTTATCTAAAGATTGCAAACACCTGAAAATCCATCGGCAGATCAAAGAGAAGAAGAACAGCAAT